>NW_026089622.1:21705856-21888315 GCF_024586455.1 Bactrocera neohumeralis
TCACCACTCACAACCGATACAAAAGGATTGGTCACATCGGAATGAGCGCCTTTTTTCGTTTTACCCGTGACCGCCAAGGTTTTTCGCCATCGAGACGTTCGTCGACACATCGCTCTACAAGTTTAAAAATTTAAGTTAAACCAAAGTGCTATGGAAATTTTGTATAAAGCATTCTTTTGAACATTGGTTGTGAATACCGAATAATTGAAAAAAAGAGAAAATAAATACAAAATAAAACGATTCATTTGAAAGTGAAATACTTCTTTTCTTTATTTCAAAGAAAATTTGCTAATTAAAAAATTCCAGGTGCAAGTGCAACAAGTGAGTATATCACCGACATCCGGGTGAATAAAAGGTTTGCAAATAAACAGGATCGAAGAAATAATAAATATCTCTGCAATCAATCAAGAAATATAATTGTTAAGGAGACAAAATTATATTTACCTTATTATCAATGTAACTTCTTTTTGATTGTAATGTCTGTAATCATAGTTGTTCTAAGTAAACTTAAGCAAAAGAGACCTAAAATAAATAAAGAAACAAACCTTAACCAAAACACTATAGAAATCGGGATAAAAGATTTACCAACAATTTTGCACAACTCCATCGAACGAGAACGCTCGAATTTAAGGGCGGAGGAGTTAACACATAAGAAATTAGTAAAATTAAAGTCAAATAAGGTTCCGACTCAACAAAAAGATTGAGTTTCTGTAAGATCTGTGATGAAATGCTATTATTGGATATATTATCATTATTATTTGATCTTAAAACATGAGCAAAAGCAGATTTTTTTGATGTTTCAGGTATAATTTTAGGAATCTTGTAGATGCGGTTCATTATTTTTGTTCTGAAATATACAGGATTTTCTACCTTTTAGGCTAGACCATGACCCCTTTTGTGGCCAATTGTGTTGGTTTGCATTTTTTGTAATTCTTTGGCAACATGGCACCCTCGATAATTGCGCTTCACCACAGTTACAGTATTTAGGCTGCTGCTTCGCTGGTTTTGAACAATCAGATGTCTTATGCTGACCGGCGCACTTAACGAATATTGCTTGTTTGCAGCAATAGTTTTGGCCAAATGACTAACAATGTTTGCATTGTGGTATCATCTTAGTAATTTAATACAGTTTTCGTTTCGTAAATCTATTTTATGTTCTCGTTGGGGCCGAACGTTGCCAAAAACATGTGGAGGTGAGCTTTAGTTTTCCATTGAAGTCGATTGGCAGCACTCTGTGTATTTAAACCTTGCTCTTTTACGAGTAGGTCATTAATTATAGATTTCGGATAATAAGAATTTTGCAAATTTTACTTATTTACTAATTTTTGAAGCTATGCCAAGATATATTCTTACTCGGAAGTGCTTTTGATATGCATCTGTGCTCCTCTATGGAGAAAGTGCTTACCTTAAATATTCCATTATTCATAAGTTTGATAGCAAAATTGTTTTTTTGATTCCGATTTTGCAGCAGCATATATGTATAATAGTTGCTGATAATTGCTGCCGTTTGAATCTCCAGACACCATAATTATACGATTTTAATGTGGCTTCATCTGCTTTTTCCGGAAGATCAGGAAAATATTACGCATATCGTTTTTTAGCTAGTCCTTTTTTAAATCCATTCAGTTTCTCTAGCGAATTATTCTTCATCCGTCAAGAATTTCACCTTATTTTTCAAATTCGGAAGTTTGTTTACGTCGTTGGACTTAAGCTTCAGGTTTCCGGCTTTTAGAATATTTACTTCTATGAGAATTTCGTATACAAATGTTCCATTTTCTCAAGCTTTTTGGTCAACTCTTCAATAGTAACATCTCTGTTGGCTGTTTTATTTAATTGACCTTCTCATAGAGATCAATAAGCATTACTTTTAAAATTTGCTTATAATTATATCGGGTGATTTTTTTGAGGTTAGGATTTTCATGCATTAGTATTTGACAGATCACGTGGGATTTCAGACATGGTGTCAAAGAGAAAGATGCTCAGTATGCTTTGACATTTCATCATGAATAGACTTACTAACGAGCAACGCTTGCAAATCATTGAATTTTATTACCAAAATCAGTGTTCGGTTCGAAATGTGTTTCGCGCTTTACGTCCGATTTATGGTCTACATAATCGACCAAGTGAGCAAACAATTAATGCGATTGTGACCAAGTTTCGCACTCAGTTTACTTTATTGGACATTAAACCAACCACACGAATGCGTACAGTGCGTACAGAAGAGAATATTGCGTCTGTTTCTGAGAGTGTGGCTGAAGACCGTGAAATGTCGATTCGTCGCCGTTCGCAGCAATTGGGTTTGTGTTATTCGACCACATGGAAGATTTTACGCAAAGATCTTGGTGTAAAACCGTATAAAATACAGCTCGTGCAAGAACTGAAGCCGAACGAACTGCCACAACGTCGAATTTTCAGTGAATGGGCCCTAGAAAAGTTGGCAGAAAATCCGCTTTTTTATCGACAAATTTTGTTCAGCGATGAGGCTCATTTCTGGTTGAATGGCTACGTAAATAAGCAAAATTGCCGCATTTGGGGTGAAGAGCAACCAGAAGCCGTTCAAGAACTGCCCATGCATCCCGAAAAATGCACTGTTTGGTGTGGTTTGTACGCTGGTGGAATCATTGGACCGTATTTTTCAAAGATGCTGTTGGACGCAACGTTACGGTGAATGGCGATCGCTATCGTTCGATGCTAACAAACTTTTTGTTGCCAAAAATGGAAGAACTGAACTTGGTTGACATGTGGTTTCAACAAGATGGCGCTACATGCCACACAGCTCGCGATTCTATGGCCATTTTGAGGGAAAACTTCGGAGAACAATTCATCTCAAGAAATGGACCCGTAAGTTGGCCACCAAGATCATGCGATTTAACGCCTTTAGACTATTTTTTGTGGGGCTACGTCAAGTCTAAAGTCTACAGAAATAAGCCAGCAACTATTCCAGCTTTGGAAGACAACATTTCCGAAGAAATTAGGGCTATTCCGGCCGAAATGCTCGAAAAAGTTGCCCAAAATTGGACTTTCCGAATGGACCACCTAAGACGCAGCCGCGGTCAACATTTAAATGAAATTATCTTCAAAAAGTAAATGTCATGAACCAATCTAACGTTTCAAATAAAGAACCGATGAGATTTTGCAAATTTTATGCGTTTTTTTTTTAAAAAAGTTATCAAGCTCTTAAAAAATCACCCGATATATGTAGGTAAATAATATAAGTTATTAGTATACTTTTAGGCTAAAGTACAATATGTTTTTATGGCGCTAAAAACAGCTGATGATTTTCGCCTCTGCGTCTAACAAAAGATGATACCGGCGAAATAACAAACCTTCCAATACGAATTAGTCAGTGGTTGTAAGTCGCTGCCAGAGATAAAGAGATGTCCAACTCTTCTTTCACTGGAAGTGAGAGAGCAATTGCTAAACGTCAAAACCTCCTGAACTTTGACAGCTAATCGAGTTCAGGAGGTTTTGACGTTCAGCAATTGGAAATGAGCGATGGCCAGATTGAAATGTTAACAAAAAAATAATAGGTTGTCAAAAAAATCTTGCAGTATTTTCGCTAGTTGGCGCTGAAAGCGCGTAGTTCTAGTTTTATTCGTCGCATCGGGTCATGCTATACCCTATGGAAAGCTCATTTCACGCGCTAACACGTGCTTGATTGATTGTCGTTTCTTTTAAGTCGTTCGTGAGTTATAGCGTCGCAAACATGGAGCAAAATAAAGAGAAAATACGGCATATTTTACAGTACTACTACGATAAAAGCAAAAATGCATCTCAAGCCGCCAATAAAATTTGTGCAGTTTATGGACCCGATACAGTTTCCATTTCCACCGCACAACGATGGTTTCAACGTTTTCGTTCTGGTGTAGAGGTGGTCGAAGATGCGTCACGCTCCAGAAGGCTTGTCGTCGAAAATTGCGATAAAATCGCTGAATTTGTCGAAAGAGACCGGCATAGTAGCAGCCGTAGCATCGGTCAAGAGCTGGGCATGAGTCATTAAAAATTCATTTCAATTTCAATAAAAAAAAAACAAATTCAATAAAAATACCGCAAGACTTTTTTGACAACCCGTTATGTAAGCGGAGGGATTTGTTGCATTGTTCAAGACCACTTATAAAAAATGTAAAACAATAAAAAATTTAATCAATTTGTGAAATTTAAATGCATTTGATGAAACATTTTGTAATGTCAAGCATAATATTATGATTATCAAAGGAAATTTATTAAAAAGATTTATTGATTGAGAGCTAAAAAGCTTAAAACCTTTTATTGGGAATTGAAATGTCAAAAGTCAGTTGTTTTAACATACCATAAAAAGATTAAAATGGTTTCTTTATATATTAATTAACGACTATATGGTAATTTTTATTCGTAATTAATGTTGGGTGTTAAAATCCCGCCAATTTATTATTCGAATGGAGGACATTTTTCATTTTTTTGTCTCCGTTTGTAACGGCAGTTTGAAAGATGTGAGTATATTTTAATTTTTATTAAATAAATTTGCATTCATTTAATACCTTTTTACTTTATTTTACAGACAAAATGCCGAAAAAAACAAGCAGTTGGAGGAAGTATGTTGCTGGCTGCAGCGAGGGAGGAAGAGTTTTCAATTTTCCTAACAGTGGAACGGATCTCGAACGGTGGTTATTAAAAAAAAACTCAAAATAGTGCAAAAAGTGTTAAGCATATTTATGTGACTTTGTTGAAAATTTCGATAATTTGCTGAAATAAGTGTTTCGATTTTGCAATTAAAATAGTAATTTTGGATATCGGATAATAGTGAAATTGAAATGAGGCTCTGGCAAACAGACAAGCCACTGTCAAAGAAGGATTACACCTCAATTCCCACGACAGCCGGTTCTACGCACCGGAATTGACTCGGATTTCATCCGACCAAGGGCTGTTTTTTCGACGATCTAACCCCGTTTGAATCGGTAAGCGTTAATTTGTGTTTGTCGTCATTAGAGCAATTCCTTGCAGCAGGGTTGCTCCGTATCCTCCTGACTCGTGCTGAAATTGAGTCCAACCCGGCCCCGGAGGAATTTTTCTGCTGCGTATGCGCAAAACGGCTCCATCCAAACTCCACCTCGGTCAGGTGCAATACATGTAATGGATGGAGCCATCTTCAGACCTGTTCTGGCCTTAAAACTCGTTACGTGGCCTCATGTTGCCTGCGCAATACTGCGACACAAGCCTCTACGGCTGTGCAATCTGCACATAGTTCGCGCGCCGCGCCGCCACTCAATCCGAGTGGCCCCAGGAGCTCATTTAGGCAACATAGCCCCCCCTCTGACTTATCCCCCCCCCAACCTTCATCCGGCTCCAATCCTCGTGCGAGAACCAACTAGCAGCTCTTAGTCCTTCGCACAGTCTGTTCCGTGTGTCAGACCGTCATACGTCGGAATGTTACATCCGTCAAGTGCAATTCCTGTACTGGCTGGTGTCACTTTTCGGCGTGTTCCGGCCTGCGCACCACACGTAAGTGAAGTGAATCGTACGTTGCCCCATGCTGCAGGAGTCTGCCCCCGCAACTCACAATAGTGGCGTCGCCAACCAACACCCCAGCGCGACAACCGCCCCTGCGGGTTCTACAGCTACAACAACTACCACTCACACGTCACTCTCTCACCCCCACGATCACCCACGGACACCCGCGACAAACCCGGCTACTTTAATTTAACTGCAATGGACACCAGAGTAAGATCGAGGAGATAGTTGCACTTATGAATCGGGAACGTGTATCGATAGCTGCGGTCCAAGAAGCTAAGCTAAACTGCCGCTCAGATCTTCTGAGTTGTGCCGGTTTCAATGTATTACGTAAAGATCGCGAGCGAGATAAGGGTGGTGGCATAGCCTTCTGCAGTATCGTCTAATCTATGACGACATCGACCCCAGGGATACTACCCTAGAATGTGAGGGTATAGCTATCCGGTCAGGCGATGTCGAGCTCGAAATATTTAATAATATATATACATCCCCCCAGTTACATGTTGCCCAACAGGATATCACCCGAATATAGGTGCGCTACTTCGTGGTGAAAACCGTTTGGTACTAGGCGACTTTAACGCGCACCACGATCTTTAGCATTCCTGCCTGTCAAATGACCGTAGGGGAATGGAGCTGGCGGAATAGATTGATTCAGACAGATTGATTGATTGATTCGACATTCTGCACAATGAATGACGAAGCCTCACCAGAGTTATGGGCACCTGTTATAGCTCGCCGGATATTACCATTGCTAGCGGTGGTCTGATAAACAGCATAACCTGGCGACCTATGCTAACACTCGCATCAGATCATCTGCCTATAATTATCTCGATCGAGAAGCCTCCTGATTTTGTTTCTGTGGACAACCGCACCTTCATTAACTTTAACAAAGCTAATTGGGTCGGCTTCACAGAATTTACTGAGAGCACCTTCAACGCTCTACCTATTCCTATTCCTAAGGACGTATGCGTTTGCGAACGTTAATTCCGCAAGGTGATCGCCTCCTGATTTTGTTTCTGTGGACAACCGCTCCTTCATTAACTTTAACAAAGCTAACTGGATCGGCTTCACAGAATTTACTGAGAGCACCTTCAACGCTTTACCTATTCCTATTCCGCAAGGTGATCGCATCAGCTACCGCTCGCCTCATCCCGGCTGGAAGAATAGCGGAAATCCGCCCCAATTTCCTAGCCGAAGCAGCCATTTTAGCTAATGAGCGCGACACCTTACGCCATGCCGATCCCGGGGATCCCCGATAAGGGATCTCAATTTGGAGATTCGGCGTATGGTAAACCAACATAAGCGGACGAAATGGATAGAGTACTTGAAGTCCTGTAACCTCTCCACCGGTGTGAGTAAGCTTTGGGCTACTGTCAAAGCTTTGTCAAGCCCGAAGAGATATGACGACCGAGTTGAAGTTCAATTCAATGGTCATGCGTCTTCGGACCCGAAGAAGTTCGCGAGCTATTTTAGCCGGCAGTTCACACTGCACCCTTCGGTTGACAAAGCTAAACGATGTGTTAACCGATGGCTGCGCAAAATGCCAAACGAGGGCGCACCACTTACTTTCACCGATGAGGATGTTCAGGGTGTCATCAAAAAGGCAAAATCCTCCAAATCCATTGGCCCTGATGGAATCAACATGCTAATGCTAAAGTCTCTAGGCTCGACGGGAGTAAGATATCTCACCAAGGTCCTCAATCTGTCGCTGACCACTCTTCAAAAACCCGCCAACAGAGGGGAATCTTTTCGACCGATAACTTTCTTCTCCCCAGTAGTGAAGACACTTGAGGCCTTGTTACTCCGACCTCCACTCACCACCTGAGCCTAGCCAGCCACCAGCATGGATTCCGAAAAGTGCACAGCACCACCACAGCACTTAGCGTCATAAACGCTCGGATAGTTCGTGGCCTTAACCAGAAACCACCCTTCGAAAGAACGAGCCTCGTAGCGTTGGCCCTGTCAAAAGCTTTTGACGACCATGAACTATCTGAGCGGTCGGCAGTCATCCGTACCATTTCGAGGTGAAACATCTAAACTGAGAAGAATTAAACAGGGGGTTCCGCAGGGTGATGTCCTCTCCCCGCTACTGTTTAATTTTTACATCTCGAAACTCCCACAACCACCAGAGGGAGTTTCCATAACCTCGTACGCTGATGACTGCACGATATTGGCGTCGGGCAATGGAATCGATGGCATGTGTTAAAAAGTAAACAGCTACCTTTCCGACCTTTGTCGTTTTCTCACTGCACGAAATCTCACACTTTCCCCCACCAAATCCTCAGCGACCATAGTTACAAACTGGACGAAGGAGTACAGATTTGAGCTTAATATTGCAGTCGACGGCGTCAAAATTCCGACTGTCAATAATCCTAAGATTTTAAGTGTAACTTTCGACAGTCTATGCTCCTTCTCTCCTCATACGACCGCGATTATCGCCAAGGTACAGAGCCGCAACAAAATCCTCAAGTCGCTAGCGGGCGGCACAAGGGGAAAAGACAAAGCAACGTTGTTGGCAACATACAAGGCAATCGACCGGTCGGTCCTCAATTACGAAGCCCCCATATGGTCGCCTGGATGCAGTGGTACGCAGATGAGGAAACTACAGACCTGTCAAAACACTGCACTCCGGACCACGACGGGATGTCTTTTGATGTCTCCCATTGAACACCTCCACAGTGAGACGCTTATGCTCCCAGTTAAGGAGCATAATGAACTCCTCTCCAAGCAGTTCTTGCTGGGATGCTTTCGCAGAAATCACCCCTGCAGAAATCTGCTTGGAGCGGAACCGCCTCCTAGGAGCTTCAAAAGGTGATTCCTCGTCTACGTCGACGACGTCGTACAGTACGCCAACCGGACTTCGGACGCAACTAACTTTCGACAGGTACTGACCGCCACACAGCGGAGCCATCAACACCTTCACTGACTCCCTTCCCGTGAATGGCGTTCTTGGAGTCAAACCACCACCCATAGCAGACGAAGAGCTCCAGCTGCCGCAAGAAACGCGTGTCACCCTTGCGCAACTTGGTTCTGGATACTGTAGCAGGTTAAACTCCTACTTATCCAGAATAGACCCTGACATACCGAATGTATGTCCTGCATGCAACGAGTCTCCGCATGACACTGACCACCTCTTTGCATGCTAGTAATGACAGAAAATTTATTTGGAATTTTGCATCTATCACTAAATCCTTACATATTCATTTAAGAAAATATCAAGTAATTATAAGAAACAAGTAAGAAAGCGTTAAGTTCGAATGCACCCGTCTTTTTATATAGTACTGTTGCAACTTGCAAGAATCAAAGCCAGGGAAATACCTTAAGATGTAAAACGTCTAACTGAGGATGGGAGTCTAAGCAATTTTATAATAGGTTGTCAAAAAAACCTTGCGGTATTTTCGCTAGTTGGCGCTGAAAGCGCGTAGTTCTAGTTTTTGGAAAGCTCATTTCACGCGCTAAGACGTGTTTGATTGGTTGTCGTTTCTTTTAAGTCGTTCGTGAGTTATAGCGTCGCAAACATGAAGCAAAATAAAGAGAAAATACGGCATATTTTACAGTACTACTACGATAAAGGCAAAAATGCATCTCAAGCCGCCAATAAAATTTGTGCAGTTTATGGACCCGATACAGTTTCCATTTCCACCGCACAACGATGGTTTCAACGTTTTCGTTCTGGTGTAGAGGTGGTCGAAGATGCGTCACGCTCCGGAAGGCCTGTCGTCGATAATTGCGATAAAATCGCTGAATTGGTCGAAAGAGATCGGCATAGTAGCAGCCGTAGCATCGGTCAAGAGCAAGTCATCAAAAATCCATTTCAATTTCAATAAAAAATTCAATAAAAGTACCGCAAGACTTTTTTGACAACATATTATATATTTGTATATATATTTTTGTTAGAAAAATTAAACTTATTTATTTTTGTCAACCCACTATTAATTTGTTTTCTGAGATTCATTAAGGTACCATCACCAAGCATATATAGTACTTATGTGGAATAAATTCACCTTGATATTATACAAGTATGTTTATTATATGGGGGCTAGGTCAAGTTTTAGCCGATCTTTATTTATATGTATTAGGAACAAAAACACACTCTTATGAGTAAAACATGCTTAATTTATTGAGATAATCCAAATATTGGTCGATATATGCAGCATAAGATCATCCGGAAGCTCGGCAATCGGAATATAAGGTATATGGGGCTCAGAGAAGTATTAGCCCGATTCATGGGAAGTAGTCGTGGTTGTAGTCCGATTTCATCCGTTTTCAGTCTGTGTCATAGGCATATGAGAAAAATGTCACTTATAAATTTAGTCGCGATTGGTCCAGCGGGTCCCGAGATATGTTATTTCACCAAAAAGTGGGAGTTCCCACAACAATCGTCAACTTTTAACACGGGCTCCAATAATGTCATGTCAAGCTATCTTTTGTTTAAAATTTAACGTCGTCGTCGTATTCAACTAGTTACTGATTTAATGCGCTTTTAGTAATTTTTAACAATATTTGGAGTGAGCGGGGCTTTCTTTCGAATTCATCCATTTTCGCACTATAGGGAAAGGTTCTTATAATAGTTGCACTACGAATGTTTGGTTGTTGTAGCTTTGGTTGTTTAGGAGGTATGTATATATGTACATTAAACATATAAGAGGACGGATTCAAGCTTACTTTTTCACAACTTTCTGCCCATTGGTGGTTCTTGCTACTGCGATCCCCTGTTTCAAATTATTTTTAATTTAATTTCAAGATCTTAATATAGTGCTTAGTTATGACCCTTAATAACATTTGGGTTAATCTCGTTTTGTGGCCGTAGCAGTGGTCCAATTACGTCCATCTTCGAGTTCTTAATTTCTTAAAACTAGGGAACGAGCGTATAGACGGAAAGACAGTTACACTGATTTCAATTTTTCTAGTCATCCTGGTCCTTTATATATATGTATGTGTATACACATATACTATATATATCGTTTAGTTTAAGGTGATACGTAAAACTATTATGTGTGCAAAACTATTATACTCTGTAGTAATAGGTTGCAAGAATATAAATATCAAAGCGCCAAAGTGGACATAAAATTAGACGAGACACTGCAAAAAACTGAATTCGCTCTTGAGGAACAAACAGAACTCTTTTAACCAGATTTCTCAAAACCATTTGATTTTATCACTTATGCAGCACATTTGGCCTGTAGGTCGGTTGCGGAAGCGTTAGGATGCCGGCCTTGGTTAGGTAGCTGATCGCAAGAAAGGCGGTGTGAGGCGGGCATTGTAGTGGTGCAACTTCCAATCGGCTGCGATATCTTGTCGGACCCGATTGACCCCTCGTCTGATTCTCTTGAGGACTTTCACATAAAACTCGGCGTGGACGGTTTGTTCAGGAGGAGCAAAACAAATTAATGGTGAAGCCTTTGATGTCAAAAAAGACAATGAGCATCGTTTTCACTTGAGATTTGCTTTTTAATCAGCGACTTCTTCTCGGCGCACCAAAAAAACCTGGTTCCATCGAAACACACCACTTTTGGCTAAACAACATCTGGGTAAGCCTGCTTGATCATACCAAACGTCCCGGTCGCAAATTTACCGAGTTTCACCCAGAATTTAATCGCGTACTTCTGCTCTAACGAACGCTGCATTTTCGGATTGCACCACTCACAAAAACACGTCGCGCGAAAATATTTGTCCTGGCAGTGCGAAAAGGTTCTGGGAGACAACTGACCAGCCGCTCGTTCGTTAGGTAGGAACGCCCTCTACCGAATCCAGTCGGTGCGCGCACGCTCCGAAGTACAGTCGCGGGCAGAATAAAATCAGTCCTATTTCTTACCGGTCAAAGCCTGTATAGGTTAGCAAATTTAACTACTCACGCAGACCATCAGTCCCTCATTTATTCAATACATCAGAAAAGAAACCGAATACGAAATTTAAAGGGTGGAAAAATTTAGTTGAAGAATATGGAGCAAAACTTGTTGTACACTTGTATAAACCAGGACACCATAATGTTGTAGCTGACGCTTTATCAAGACAACAAAAAGATGCGAATACTGGTTGTTATCATTTGGCAGAAAGTTCACTGTAGAACAGTTCAAATGAGTAAAACAACCATAGAATTTATTTAAAAATCAAATTATTCCAATTTTTGACCCAGCAAACGTAGGTGTATTCACGGAAACAATTTTTTCCAAGTAGAGTACGCCATACAATCCACTACAAATTCAAAAATTACTTAAAAGATAACTAAAAGAAGTTGCAAGACCAATTGGGACAAATGGTTTAAAAATATGTTCGTAGGCAATGTAGTAAAGGCAGCCAGCATTTACAGTGCTTTACAAAGTAAACAGGACTTAAAAATAAAACAGAACAAATCGGTTTTTTCGGCAAAATCAATTTTTTTTTTCAAAATAGTCTTTTTTTGCTTCAATACAGCTTTTTGCACGGTTCAAAAACATGTCGAACGAGTGTTTTAGCTCGTTGGCCGGTATGGTCGCCAGTATGCCGGTGCATGCCTTTTGAATGGCCTCTACGTCTGCATAACGCTTTCATTTCATGGGCAAATGCATTTTTCCGAAAAGGAAGAAGTCGCAAGGTGCCATATCAGAGGAATACGGGGTTAATGGTTAAAATGTGATTTTTGTTCAAATAGTTTGTCACAAGCGTGCAGCAGCAAATGCTTCAAAACAATACCCTTGGCAATATACATCTACGAAAGGTGTTGACATATCTTACAAAACGACACCATGCAAGATTAGTTTGGATATTGCGTTCAACAGTTATAGACGTGCAGACATGGAGTTCGTAGAAAGGAAAATCCGCTAGAGAAATCATGGAAAACATCGCGTTAGACTGGCATGTGGCTTCTCGTGACATCGCCCGGAAGATGGGAGTTAGCCATCAAACCATTTTAAGCCATCTGCAGAAGGCTGGATACACAAAAAAGCTTGATGTTTGGGTGCCGCATGATTTGACGCAAAAAAACCTTCTGGACCGAATAAATGCCTGCGATATGCTGCTGAAACGGAACGAACTCGACCAATTTTTGAAGCGGATGGTGACTGGCGACGAAAAATGTATCACATACGATAATATCAAGTGAAAACGGTCGTGGTCGAAGGCCAGTGAATCGTCACAAACTGTGGCCAAGCCAGGATTGGCGGTCAGGAAGGTTTTGCTGTGTGGTTGGTGGAATTGGAAGGGAATCATCTACTATGAGATACTTCCATATGGCCAGACGCTTAATTCTACCATCAACTGCAAACAACTGGATCACTTGAAGCAGGCGATCGACCAGAAGTGTCCAGAATTGGCCAACAGGAAGGATGTAGTGTTCCACCAGGACAACGCCAGACCGCACACTTCGGTGGTGACTCGTCAGAAGCTACGGGAGCTTGGATGGGAGGTTTTATCGCATCCATCATATAGCCCGGACATAGCGGCAAGTGAATGCCACCTGTTCCTGTCATGGCGAATGCCCTTGTTGGTGTAAAGTTGAACTCAAAAGTGGTTTGTGAAAAGTTTTCGTCTAGATGGAAACAGATTATCGAACGAAACGGCGCTTATTTCAACTAAATCCGATAACTGTAACACTTTTTATAAAGCATTGAATAAAGAGCAAAAAAGCGGAAGGGAGATATTTAACATGTGCAGAACAAGGTCAGATTTTCAAATAAAAATCACTGTTAAGATCAATTTAAAACAAGTAAGAAAGGGCTAACTTCAGGTGCAAACGAACTTTTTATACTCGCAGGAATCAAAACCAGGGAAATACCTTACGTTGTAAAATGTCAACCAGAGGTTCATAATCTAAGCAATTTTATATAAACATACCCTGTATGTAACTTATACACTGACCTATATATTCGGCATAAAATTTGTTAGAAAACCCAAAATCATTATACGTAGTCATTATATAAAATCCTCGTAATGGTTATATGGAGGCTACGTTAAGTTTTCGCCCAATTTTTTCTATTTTAGGCACAGTGATATAATGTTATGAGTAAATATGTTCTGTAATTTTTATTGAGATAACTCAAATATTGGCCGATTTATCCAGCATACAGTCAACTGGGAATTCGAAAATCTTTATATTAGGTATATGAGAGCTCAGGAAAGTATTGACCCGATTCAATCCATGTATGTGAATCCATATATTCGATACAGGTCTTCAACAGTTTTGGTTGGGTTTGAGCAATTTTTAGACATAAGGTGGCATACTGGATAACTCCACACAAGATGATCTAAAGTGAAAAAAAACGTATATTAATTTTTAAGAAGACCTGTGTAAAATTTGATGAAGATCGATTGACGAGTTCTCAAGATGTTCTAAAGGTTGTATCTCCGAAACTATTACTCAGATGAACTTAAAAATTTAGTACACTATTGTAGGTGCTGTAGAATTGATAATATCTTAGAAAAAGTTACTCAGATGAACTTAAAAATTTAGGACAATATTATAAGTGCTGTAGAATTGATAACACCTTAGAAAAAATCGATTTTTTGAAACCCGTAACCCCATGTAACCTCTTAATTAAAGGAATTATTGGTGAAAAATCGTATCCCGTTATATTAACTGCTTCTTGATTTGTGTACTGGACAGTTAAAGAGTTAATGGATTTTAAAAATGTGGTATATGGGAAGTAGACATGGTTTTAGTTTCGTACTGTAACGTAAAAATGACGGGTTCGGACTACTTTTGACATCCTCTCTACAAGAGTATAAACGTTAGAGAGGTTTCATAATGTAGCATTGCCATAGATCAATATGACTATTACAGATAACTGAATTAAAAAGCTCTCAGTTCCCAATTAGATTGACATTCATAATGCCGATCAGTAAAACACAAGGACTTTTTGTGTGCACCATGGTTTTTCCGCGTACAATTTTATGTAGCATGTCCTGGCTTGGGCAAACTGTCTGGTTTGTTTGTATTTATTAAAGATGTAATTTAGCGGCGTCTAGAGAATAACCTTTGTTTATTATTATATAGTAGTAGATATATATATAAACTATTTTCGATGTGTAGATAGCTATCATTATTGCAATTTAAAATATGTATATGCGTAATCCTTACAATTATATTTTCATTCCCTATCCCGTTTGATTTGTAATATCAAAGTTTAAAACTCAAATAAGATTCTTTAAGTTCTTACCATTGGTGTGGGAAAAATAAATTCTTTCTTGAGCTGAGAACTATTTCATATTAATTATGTATGTGTGTTAAATGACATATTTGTAGCATATTGTTTATGCTGCATGGTATGCGCTTGTTTTCAAGTGCGCATGTGCATTTGTAATCAATTGCCCAAACCTAAGTAAACATGTTTGTATTTCACATCGGACGACGCTGTAGCTTTGATTTTACACTTTTTTTCTAGCCGGGGAATATGTAAAACGCCATTTTAAGTCTTCTTTTTCAGTAAAATCACTATCCAAAAATGTAGCTGCTTTCATAACGATTGTACTTTCGTTATTTAAGAAAGGGTATGCATTAAGGAGGGAGGCCTGCTTTAGAGGCTTCAAAAAATCGATTTTTTTGAGAATTATTTTGGGAGAGAAAGAAATAATTGATTAAATCGAAATTTCTAGTGCTTACAGTTATATATTTAATCATCATCCGAAAATTTTTTGAATACGAAATCTTTGATATTCGGCCTTTGGGAAGCAATGGCTCGATACATCGCTCATTTGTGTGCATTTGTCGGAAGGGGGGCAGGATGCAGAATCTTCTAGTTAAACGAAAAAAATTCCAAAAAAAAAGTGTAAAGCTCTACAATTTTTTTAAATTTGGAAAAAGTGGGTTTTGGCCAAAAAAATTTTAATTTACGTTGTTTAAAAATATGTTCAACCTTGACTTTTCTTATTTTGTTTTTAGTTTAAATAGTTAGATAATATAATTCCAAAGATAATAGACTTTGCCCCAATTCCATACGAAGTTTAGTTTTTTTGTCTATCATGCCCGCCAATTAAGAGAAATCGTAAAAATGAACAACCGAGAAATCGCGCGTCAAAGTTTTCGCTTTCTGCCCAAGCGCTCAAATAACTGCTAGACGCTCAGTCACTATTTCAAATTCCCATTTATAACTTTGGGGACATTTTCTTAGATAATGTTTACAGAGATTTAAGCAAACATCAAAAATACGATTTTTTGAATCTTCTTAATTTACCTCTTCAATATTCTAACCAAACATAAGTTATACTCCGTTTTTTCCTGAACCCATACTGCCTATCCGGTCACATATCCTGCGTTAGCTCCTAAAACCGCTCCACCATAACTCTTTCTAGAACGAGAATCGCTCCTTATCTAATCAGGGGATTTCAGAAACAACCCAGCACTAGCACTTGCGTGGAAAGTGTCCCTCCCAGACACACTTGTTTTAAATTGCCTCCAGATATTCCGGAATCTACACGTTTTACACATCTCTCCGGTCATACCATCAAAACTTGGGGACCGTTTCAACCTATGCAGGTCAAAGGCGTACCTCAGCTTTCCATCATATAATGGAGGGCCAGCTACTTTTTCTGCTTGAGATACCTGCTCCTTCGACATGGGAAAGAACGCACTTAATAGAACCAGCGCACACTTTCTCTACGACGATAACAGAGTGTCCCCGACGCGAAGAGAGGTGACATTATTTCTCTTACAACCCCAGCAGATACTAAACTCCTACTCCTACAAAACTCCTTGAATCCTCCTTTATAACCCTTAGTAACATCTCTTTATATTCCCTAGACGCACAACTAAATTCATACATAAGCTGAGACAGCGTGTCAGAATTGGACCGTCGGGCGCGTTGAAACTTTTGCCTTAATCGCCTGACCGTCCTCCTCTTCTTAGGTAACTCACGCGTTCACCACTTAATTTTTCTAAGCATGAAACTTTCGCACCTCCTGCGAACCCTATCATTTACGTCCCATATTACCCCATAAAGACGAGAAATTTTCTTGTCCACCCCTACCATTACCGCTTCCCTAACAGAAAGTTCATAACGATTGAAGTCAATACAATTGATACGCCATCGTCGCAATAGACTCTCATACCTCGAAGGAGGGGATTGAGGATTAACCATAATTTGATCAAATTAACTTAGCTTTCCATCTAACACTCAAAGCCCTACTTTTCAATGCCACTCATGCCCCATCGTACCTATACCATTCGCTCGGCTCATTCACAATGTGGAGGCTATTAGGCATCACTTACAGGAAGAGCCCGAACCACATCATTGGTTGTGTAGAGCGCCTGGAGAAAGGCTATACCGCACCCACCTTCAATCATACAACTCCCCAACTCACACATTACGGCATAAGAAAAGTCCTTGGTACCTTACTTTGAAAGCGCTGAATGCTGGCAGCTTCGATTTGAACAATCCCCTATTTGGTCTCCGTAGAACCAAACTGGCTTTAAAACTTGATTGTATATAAAGGGGGGGGGGGTATGGTTTGTTTCGTCAAAAAAGACCTTTTTTCATGAATTTTTCTAGAAAAAATTATTGCTGTAGGTTTATTTTACTTATTATTATATGAAAGTACAACATTTGAAGGATACTTAAAAAAAGTTTGATCGAAAAATAGCGAGGAATAACGGATTTATAGTCGATCTCTGCAGGCACTTCAAAAAAAAGTTTTTGTGCGGTGACCAGCCTACAGCATAACTAGATCATCCGAAACCAAAAAATCAAAATGCTTTCTTTAGTTTAATAGTTTATCTTTCAACTGAGGTCGAGTTTTTTTTTTAATTTTTCAATTTTTCAATTTTTGGTATCATTTTCAAGCCAAAATGACGATTTTAGACGAAAAAATCGACTTATTTGTTATTGTAAAATTATTCGAAATTAAAATTTTTTTGAAAAACTCGACGTCATTCGAGAACTATATATGTATATGTAGACTATTTGTACAAAATTTCGAAACGATCGATGCAGTAGTTTTTTCTGTAGGCTGGTCACCGACTTTAAAAATGACATATTTGGGAAAATCGATTCAAAGTTTTGTACACTCAGTGCAGGTAGCTGGAGGTTCCGTTATTCAACCTGCTGTAACTTCGTTAGTTTTTCTCCAAATGACCTAAAACTTTAACACAATATTCTTGAGATGTTGATGGTTCAGAAAAAAAATTAAAAAAAATTTAAAAAAAATGTTGTCAGCTTTTACAGCCATCTACGAACTTGAAAATTTTTTTTCCAAGAAACCTACAAACCAAGTTTCATCGACTACATATCTTAATTTTTACTAATTTTAAATCTTGCACAAACGGACAGACAGACAGTCAACCGGTATTCAACTTTTCTCATTATCCTGATCATTTTTATATGTATATACTATATAATCCTATATCTATTAGCCCCGACAGACGAGCAAAATTAATGCGCCTTAAGCAACGCTAATGCGCATTGAATTTTTATGGTGACAGGCGGCAGACTTGTGCATTTAGGCAGCTCATAATGAAATTTGTTTATTTATTAAAAAAAAGTGAAATAAAAATGAAAAAAATAAATTATTAATAGAAATTTTGGTATTTTTGGAAAATCAATATAAATTTAACGAACAAATTCGTTTATTATTAACTACGTTAAAAGATAATAGAGTGAAATTAAAAGCAATAATTGATTGTAATGCGGAAAAAGTAAGCGAAGAAGTTAAGAATATTGGAAAAATGGATAGCGTTGTTTATTTTCTGTCATCTAAAAATATTCAAATTTGTTTTTGTTAATATACTTGCACATAATTTAATTAGCAATATAAAACTGCTTACCTCTGATGCTGTAAACGCAAAGGAGCCGGCAAACTTCAAGTGACATCTGTCAAAAAATAGCAAAAATCAGTAATTTTTGAGCAGTGTTGCCTACTCAAATTTGGTAAATTCAGCTAAATGCGCGAAATACTTGTGCAATACAAACTTGCATTAACATGGGTCAAATGCGCAAGTAGTTGTAGGTGATACGTACAACCGTTAGGTGAATAAAACTATAATACTCTGTAGCACCTGGTTGCAAGAGTATAAAAAAAGAGTTCAAATGTAAAGACATCAAAGCAAAGGTTTATAATCGAAAGGCACCCAACTTTATAAGCGTTAAAAAGACAATTGCAAAACATGTTTTTGCAAGTAGACTAATTACACGTTTTCTAAATGCTTCAAAAACAAGTATTTTTAATGAAATTAGTAAGCGTTTTAAACATTGATTTGTATATGTTTTCTTCTTTAATACATTTAAATTTTTTTAATATTAAATTTTTTTCTTGAAAGAATAATATTAAAGAAAATATAAAAATAGGAACTTCATTGCTGTTTCATTTAAAAAATAAATATTACTTAGTTTCTTAGTTTACTTTGTTTGTAGTTTTAATTATAATAAAATTTTTTGAGTACTGGAAATATGACTTAGGAACAAACACAAAGTACTCTTCTTTGCCTCCATTTTCATCGAAAGTTTCTGCAATAGAATTTAAATATGAATATAAAAATATAACTAGAAATCTATTAAACGTATTTCACTTACGAGGAGTGGCAGTGGCGACAGTGAAGGCCTCATGGGGGGAGTCTGCTTAAGAAGCTTCAAAAAATCGATATTTTTTTGCTTAAATCTCTTTAGAATTTATCTAAGAATATGTCCCCAAAGTTATAGATGGGTATTCAAAATACTTTCGAAGCAAGAAGGGAAATAGTGACCGAGTGCCTAGAAAATAGACATATTAACGCTTGGACAAAAAACGAAAATTTGACGCGTGATTTTTCGGTTTTTCACTTTTACGATTTTTTTTTAATTAGCGGGTAGGATAAAAAAAAACTAAACGTCGTATGGAATTAGGCAAATTTTATTATCTTTCGCATTAAATTACCTTCCGTTTAAGTCTAAAAAACTAAGAAAAGTCAAGTTTGAACATATTTTTAAACAACATAGAGTAAAATATTGTTGGTCAAAAACCACCGGCTAAATGAGTCTCAGACCCCCCTCACAATATTTCACTCCCAGACCACACACATTGCATACACCACATCATCATTACATTCCACATCACGCGCACACAATATCACGACAGCACGAATCCAACACACATGAGGACATCGTACAAAAATAACAAAAGAAACTGACGGACAGAGTGCCAGCCTCTTTCTCGGATCGCTTGCGTTCCTCCGGACTTATTTTCGCCTACAATTTCGGTGCGCATTTTTTCAACTTTCAACCTACAACTATTGCAGAGTCCTACGAGCCGTACCGGACGGCACCATTGGGTAAAATATAAAAATAGGCAAGTGAAGTTAAACAAAAAGAAAAAATGTTTTTAATAAATCTTATATATAAAAATGAATCGTAAAATGTGTTGCTAAGCGCATAACTCAACAACGCCTGAACCAATTTGGCCATTCTTTTTTTCTAAATGTTCGCTGAGGTTCAGGGATGGTTTATACGGAGAGAAAAATTCGAATAAATGCCGGAAAACCCCTAAAAACAGCCCTTTTCTTTTTCCCATACAATCGAATGAATGTTTATTTATTAGCTAATGCTCGAGAATGGCTGAACCAATCTTGATCAAATTTTCAGAGGTTGTTCGCTGTGGATCGGGGAAGGTTTAGAAATAAAAAAAAGTATACCTTTTGTGAGGAAAAGTCGGAAAATTGGATAATTCCAAAAAGTAATTTTTTTTCATACAATTTTTTTTTTTTTAATTTTTTTGCTTTGTTTTTCAATTATTTGAATCGTTAAAATTTTTCGTTCGCTTTCTTTATTCCGGCTATTAAAAAGAAATGATTGAAAGTTATTCAGTGAAAACGTTATGTGTAGATTTTCTACGATGCCACGAAAAGGTCACGCTAATATCGCTCGGCGTTATTTTTGGCGTCAACACAAATTGGCTGTCCAAGGCACATGACCGAATACTCCCAGGATACGATGACATAAATGCGGAATTATGGATCGCGGTCAATCAGCAAGCGATCGTCACGATGTCACAGCACGACTTTTCAAACAATAGTTACGATGTTTGATGGACTTTAAGCAACGTACAGTGCCGCACATAAGTATTGGCACAGCAACCATTTTGTTTTTTTCGGCTATTTTAAAAGCAGACTAATAGGTTATTTGGTGTAAATATATTTTCCCTTGTTAATTCCATTCATTAACTACCACCTACACTAATTTTTTATAATAATTCATTTTTAATTATGCTTTTTAATTCACATTCATAAAAAATAAGCAATTTCTACGACACAAAAATATTGGCACACCCGGTCTGTTAATTAAAAAATACTCAATCTGGCCACTCCTTTTCCGAGAATACAACACTTTTCTTTTCATTTATTAACATAGACATACGGTTTGGGAGTATTTCAAAGTGATGCTCGACAAAAATATTGATTTTGAAGCAAATATAACAACCCAAGATATCTTAGAAGATGAAGTTCATACATTTACGAAAGCTATTCAGGAATCGGCTTGGAGAAGTACTCCTGTTCCTAAACAAAAAATCTTTTATATTAAATATCCATCGGACATTTTAGATCTCATAAAGAAAAAGAGAAAACTACGCAAAAAATGGCAAATCACGCGATTTTCCCAATATAAAAAAGAACTGAACAATTTAACCAAGCTTCTCAGTACTAAAATAAAGTTATTCACGAATCAAAATGTTTCTAATTATATTGAGAAACTAACGCCAAACAAACAATCCGATTATTCCCTTTGAAAAGCAGTAAAAAATGCTAGGAAACCAATATTGTCAAATGCACCTCTCAGAAAGCCAAACGGATCCTGGGCCAAAAGCGACGAAGAAAAAGCGGAAGTTTTTTCAGAGAAACTCGCTAAAACGTTTAGTCCTATTCTATTCCATGGAACTTTACCTCAGATGGAAGGATCGCAATGCGTTGAAGAAATCCAACCAGCAACAATTAAAGAAGTGGAAAATATAATTAAAAGTAGATTTAAACCAAGAAAAGCGCCCGGTTTCGACTTGGTGACAGCTGAGGTACTGAAAAATCTAACACGGAAAGCATTAGAAAAACTTACATCGATAATAAACGCTTGCTTAAATCTCAGATACGTTCCATTGTCATGGAAGGTATCTGAAATCATTATAGTACAAAAACCCAGGAAAAGCGCACAGGAAGCATCATCATATCGTCCAATCTCACTGTTGCCTATTTTGTCCAAATTACTTGAAGTTATAATTATAAAAAGACTTCAGAACATAATTGAAGAAAAGGACCTTATACCAATTCATCAGTTTGGATTTAGATCGCAACATTCTACAATCGATCAAGTTCATCGAATAACAGATATAATTGAGGATGCGATGGAAAAAAAAGCAAATCTGCACAGCTGTTTTTCTTGATGTATCTCAGGCGTTTGACAAAGTATGGCACCAGGGCTTACTTCATAAATTAAGACTTCTCTTCCCACAGCATCTTACTGAGCTACTTGCCTCTTACGTTAGCAACCGCTACTTCAGAATCAATCAGGGACAATCATGTACTGCGTTACAGCCAATAAAAACAGGAGTACCCCAAGGAAGCGTCCTGGGACCACTCTTATACATTTTGTTTACTAGCGACATGCCTGTTTGGCGGCACAATCGCCACATTTGCAGATGATACCTGCATCATTACTACTGGTAAAAATGTAGTAGAGTCGTCGAACAGAATGCAGTCTTCAATCAACCTAATTGTAGAATGGACACAAAAATGGAATATTACTCTCAACGAGTTGAAGTCAATACATACAAACTTCACTAACAAAACTGATACGTATATCCCCTTATATATTGGGAATGAAGTAATTCCGTACTCCACCTCGGCGAAATATCTTGGTTTGACGCTGGATGCAAAGTTAAAGTGGAAGGAACATATACAAAGAAAAGTTGCAGAACTAAAACTAAAATACAACAAAATAAATTGGTTAATCGGCAAGAAATCACCTCTAACAACCTCAAATAAAATTTTAGTCTACAATCAAACGTTAAAGCCCATTTGGACATACGGAATTCAGCTATGGGGATGCGCTGCACCGTTATACATCGAAATAGTGCAAAGATTCCAAAGTAAAGTCCTGCGAAAAATTGTTAATGCCCCGTGGTACATACGGAACTCAGATCTACATCGTGATCTTCACATAAAAATGGTTCGGGAAGTCATTCGCGAAACGGCATCGAAACATGCCACAAGGTTGCAAAACCACGTAAACGCTGAAGCCCGACAACTAGGAGAGGCTAGAAATAGCAGGCGCAGATTGAAAAGAACAAAGTTTTAATACAAAGTTTATTTTTGAAAAAGGTTCTTACCAGAGCTTTTATTGTTTTACCGTATATGTTATGGAAAATATTGCTTGTTAGTACATTTGTCACTAGTTGCAATTCGAATGAAATGTAAAACCATATCTTGTTACGTTTCAATAAAACACAAAAAAAATTTATTAACAATTATTCAAATTTTCAACCAGTTTTGCTTTGTGAAATTCGTTTGTGTTCAATAACGTGAAAAGCTAAATTTTTTTATAAAAATGTCTTCAAAACAAAAAGAAACCACTATATCTCAGCGAAAAATTATTTTACATATGCACAACCAAGGCAACTCGTGAAATTGGTGAAATGATGGACAGAAGCCGGTTCACAATTCGCAATATCATAAAGCGGTTTAAAGGAGCATCATGTTTAAAAAGTGCTGAGCGTACCGGTCGTCCTCAGGTTTTAAGCGATCGCGAAAAGCAGCACATTGTTCGAAAAGTCAAAATAGATCCGAAAATATTAGAAGAGTACTACATTCGGCTGGCTATAATTCGCGTGTTGCCCAAAAGAAGCCGTTGATATCTTCACGTAACCAGAAGAAGCGCCTAGACTACGCAAAAGAGTATAACAAAAAACCAAACACATTCTGGGACCAAGTACTCTTCTCAGACGAGAGTAAGTACAATATCTTTCGGAGCGATGGTCGTACTTCGGTGTGGAGAAAGCCAAACACTGAATTTGAAAAACAAAATCTTGCTCCAACAGTGAAATACGGTGGTGGTGGTGTGATGGTGTGGGGAAGCAGCCCACCCACGACGAGGAGTGCCGTGTCGCAGCGGAGAGAAAACAGGCTGCCTACCTCGCAAAGTTACGATTGACCACAACACGTGCGGGATGGAATAGATACCGAGAGCTGAAGAGGGAAGCGAGACGCATTGGCAGACAGAAGAAGAAAGAGGTCAAAATGCGTGAGTACGAGGAGCTTGATAAGCTGGCCGACAGGGATAATGCTCGAAAATTCTACAAAAAAAATGCGGCGGCTTACAGAAGGTTTCAAAACTGGAGCATACTCTTGTAGAACCCCCAAAGGTGATCTAGTCACCGATGACCAGAGCATACTTAAATTATGGAGGGAACACTTCTTCAGCCTGCTGAATGGAAGTGAACATACAATGCCAGGAGAAGGCGAATCCGATTCCCCAATCGACGACGATGGAGCAGACGTTCCATTACCCCACCTTGGAGAAGTTTGAATAGCAATTGCCCGCCTGAAAAACAACAAAGCGGCAGGGGTCGACGGATTGCCGGCAGAGCTATTCAAACACGGCGGCGAAGAACTGATAAGGTGCATGCATCAGCTTCTTTGTAAAATATGGTCGGACGAAAGCATGCTCAACGATTGGAATTTAAGTGTGCTATGCCCAATCCATGAAAAAGGAGACCCCACAATCTGCGCCAACTACCGTGGGATTAGCCTCCTCAACATCGCGTATAAGGTTCTATCGAGCGTATTGTGTGAAAGATTAAAGCCCACCGTCAACAAACTGATTGGACCTTATCAGTGTGGCTATAGACCTGGCAAATCAACAACCGACCAGATATTCACCATGTGCAGAATCTTGGAAAAGACCCGTGAAAGGAGAATCGACACACACCATCTCTTCGGCGATTTCAAAGCTGCTTTCGACAGCACGAAAAGAAGCTGCCCTTATGCCGCGATGTCTGAATTTGGTATCCCCGCAAAACTAATACGGCTGTGTAAACTGACGTTGAGCAACACGAAAAGCTCCGTTCGGATCAGGAAGGACCTCTCCGAGCCGTTCGATACCAAACGAGGTTTCAGACAAGGCGACTCCCTATCGTGCGACTATTTCAACCTGCTTCTGGAGAAAATAATTCGAGCTGCAGAACTAAATAGAGAAGAACATTTTGTTAGTGTAAAAGCAAAAATATGCTCGCTTATTTGCAATTGCAAAGATGCAAAACCATTTGCACCAGATTCTGAATTGCCCTAATTAATTTTGCTAGAATTGGAAATTTTTACTCGGGAACTTTAAACTTGAACAATATTGACGATTTGATTTTAAATAAAATTATTGATGTTCCTGTCATAACTATGTATGTATATTAAAATATCCAGATATCCACCTTTGTTCGTACAGGAATGCGGTAATCAGAATTTATAAATTACTCATCATTAATAATAAATGTAAATTAAACGATTTAATTCCGTTAGTCCATAACGGATCTATTACAAATTGCAAAAAAAATGGCAGAATGCGAAAATGAATTTATAAGAATATTTAAGTGTAAAAACAATGTAGGAATAAACATTTGTAGACACGAATTGCAAGATAATTGTACCATCCTTTTACTAGATGAGGAAAAGGCAAATGAAATGAAATGAAGGCATTTCATTTTAACTCCCCTCTGTTTGAGCCAATATCATTCTCTTCTTCTTCTTCTTTACTGGCGTAGACACCGTTTACGCGATTATAGCCGAGTTAACAACAGCGCGCCAGCCGTTTCCCCTTTTCGCTACTTGGCGCCAATTGGATATTATAAGCGAAGCCAGGTCCTTCTCCACTTGGTCCTTCCAACTCTTCCTCTGCTTTAATCGGCGGGTACTGCGTCGAATACTTTCAGAGCCGGAGTGTTTTCGTCCATCGGGACAACATGACCTAGCCAGCGTAGCCGCTGTCTTTTAATACAGACTTATAGAGTTTGGTTTTTGTTTGTCGAGAGAGAACTTTACTTCTCAATTGCCTACTCAGTCCAAAGTGGCACCTGTTGGTAAGAGTTATCCTGCGTTGGATTTCCATGCTGAAATTATTGGTGATGTTTACCCTGGTTCCTAAGTATACGAAGCTATCTACAACTTCAAAGTTATGATTTCAACAGTGACGTGAGAGCCACGTCGCGTGTGCGACGACTGTTTGCTTGATGACAGGAGATATTTCGTCTTGCTCTCGTTCACTGCCGGACCCATTTGCTTTGCTTCCTTGTCCAGTCTGGAGAAAGCAGAACTAACGGCGGGGGTTTTGAGGCCGATGATATCAATATCATCGGCATTCGCCTACACTCTTATAAAAGATTGTACCTGCTCGATTACGTTCTGCAGTTTGAATTATTTTCTCCAGCAGCAGATTGAAGAAGTCGCACGATAGGGAGTCGCCTTGTCTGCAACCTAGTTTGGTATCGAACGGCTCGGAGAGGTCCTTCCCGATCCTGACAGAACTTTTGGTGTTGCTCATCGTCAGTTTACACAGCCGTACTATTTTTGCGCCGATAACAAATTCAGACATCGCGGCATAAAGGCAGTTACTTTTCGTGCTGCCGAAAGCAGCTGTGAAATCGATGAAGAGGTGGTGTGTGTCGATTCTCCTTTCACGGGTCTTTTCCAAAATTTGGGGCATGAATATCTGGTCGGTTGTTGATTTGCCAGGTATAAGGCCGCACTGATAAGAGCCAATAAGTTTATTGACGGTGGGCTTTAATCTTTCTTACAATACGCTCGAAAGAACCTTATACGCGATGTTGAGGAGGCTTGTCCCACGGTATTTGGCGCAGATTGTGGGGCCTCCCTTTTTATGGATTGGTCATAGCACATTTAAAATCCAATCGTTGGGCATGCTTTCCTCCGAGCATATTTTACAAACAAGCTGATGCAGCTGAAGCAGTTCTTCGCAGCCGTGTTTGAATTGCTCGGCCGGCAATCCATCTTTTTTATTTTGCAATATCTTTTTATTTATTGAATCTGCTTTTGGTTTTAAAAGCCTAAAAATAAGTTATAAAATCTTAAATCTATTTAAAAACTAGACAAGCTCAAGCAAGTGGTTGAGCTGTTTTGGTGATATGTTGCTCCTGAGTACGCAGGCTTATCTCTCCTTTTAAGGCGTGTTTGATCGCGGGAACCCAAAGCATTAGCTAAAGGGTTTGGGTGATCTCGGAGTTTAGATATATATTTTATCCTGCTGTCTTCTACTTCTTTCTTTACCATAGAAATACCAAGGTCTTTATGGATATTTTCATTACGCATGTACCATGGTGAACACGTGATTGTTCTAAGCATTTTTGATTGGAACCTTTGTATTATATCAATACTAGTTGCACAGGTCGCACCCCACAGTTGCATGCCTTACATCCAAATCGGCTTTATGACCACATTATATCGGGTGATTTTTTAAGAGCTTTATAACTTTTTTTTAAAAAAAAACGCATAAAATTTGCAAAATCTCATCGGTTCTTTATTTGAAACGTTAGATTGGTTCATGACATTTACTTTTTGAAGATAATTTCATTTAAATGTTGACCGCGGCTGTGTCTTAGGTGGTCCATTCGGAAAGTCCAATTTTGGGCAACTTTTTCGAGCATTTCGGCCGGAATAGCCCGAATTTCTTCGGAAATGTTGTCTTCCAAAGCTGGAATAGTTGCTGGCTTATTTCTGTAGACTTTAGACTTGACGTAGCCCCACAAAAATAGTCTAAAGGCGTTAAATCGCATGATCTTGGTGGCCAACTGCCCATGCATCCCGAAAAATGCACTGTTTGGTGTGGTTTGTACGCTGGTGGAATCATTGGACCGTATTTTTTCAAAGATGCTGTTGGACGCAACGTTACGGTGAATGGCGATCGCTATCGTTCGATGCTAACAAACTTTTTGTTGCCAAAAATGGAAGAACTGAACTTGGTTGACATGTGGTTTCAACAAGATGGCGCTACATGCCACACAGCTCGCGATTCTATGGCCATTTTGAGGGAAAACTTCGGAGAACAATTCATCTCAAGAAATGGACCCGTAAGTTGGCCACCAAGATCATGCGATTTAACGCCTTTAGACTATTTTTTGTGGGGCTACGTCAAGTCTAAAGTCTACAGAAATAAGCCAGCAACTATTCCAGCTTTGGAAGACAACATTTCCGAAGAAATTCGGGCTATTCCGGCCGAAATGCTCGAAAAAGTTGCCCAAAATTGGACTTTCCGAATGGACCACCTAAGACGCAGCCGCGGTCAACATTTAAATGAAATTATCTTCAAAAAGTAAATGTCATGAACCAATCTAACGTTTCAAATAAAGAACCGATGAGATTTTGCAAATTTTATGCGTTTTTTTTTAAAAAAAAAAAAGTTATCAAGCTCTTAAAAAATCACCCGATATAAAAGCACTTTGTTGTCTATGCTAAGTTTGGAGTTTTTATTTAAAAGCCAATTTAAATTTGCAGCTTATTTTACTAGGTATGTGTTTTCTCCACGTAAGTCTTCTATATAGGTGAATACCAAGATAAGTTACTTCGTTTGCTTAGGGTACTAAAATATTGTTCTTTTTTACTGCCGGACACATTTTTGGTCTTAGCGAAAACGTAGCATGCTTGCTTTTTTGTTCATTCACATTTATACGCCAGCTGGCTAGCCATTCTTCGACTGACCTTAAGTGCTCGGCTAATATTCTTGATGCTATTATGTGGCACTTGTTACGGCTCACTAAAGCTGGGTCATCCGCAAAATTTGAGGTCAATATATTATTAGTATAGAGTTGGGCCTAAAACACTGCCCTGTAGTACACCAGTGTCGTTCGTCAGATATGAAATCTCCCACTTTTACCATAAATTGTCTACTTTTTAAATAAGACTCCAATGCTTTATACAATTCTAAAGGTAGAATGTTTTTAGTCTTGTATAAAAGGCCTTCATGCCACACCTTATCAAACACCTGAGTCACGAACATATGTACATAGCTGAACAGTACTTTCTACGCTCATATGCTTTTTTTATTTCGTTAGTAAATCTATTTACTTGCTCTATCGTGTTATGTTTTTAACGAACCCCGAATTGGTGCGTTGATATTATATTATTTTCGTGGAGGAAATGAGTCATCTTTGAGTAACACTTTTTCAAATATTTTAGAAATATAAGGTAAGAGACTTGTGGGTCTGTAGGTAGAGGACTTTGTTTAATTCACATTCATCTATCATGATAATCTGCGACTTTTTTGACGAAATTGGATAGTATCCGCAACAAAGAGACTTAACTACCATTCACTGTCACTCACCTTTTCTCATTTACAAGCTTTTCTATTTCATTATACGTGATCTTTCTAAAACCAACTGGTTTATTGTTTCTTTTTGTTGTTGCCAATACAGCTGATTTAGTTATTACATCATTAAATTCTCTTACAATTCCATCAATGTTTCTTCCCGTATATATTTTGCAATCAATATTGAAGTGGCTGCTGACATATTTTCTATACTTTAACCAGTTAGTTTTGTGAGATGTTAGAGAAACTTTTGGCTCAAATATCATGGGCTGTTCGTATAACTTTATTAGTACAGGAAATTGATCAGATGATAAGTCTGCACATGTATCAGCTGTCATAAGCCGTTTATCAATATTTTTGACTACGGCAAAATCTATTAAGTCTGGTATTTTTTTCTATCACTGAACCAGTAGTATGTCGGCTTACAAGGAGATATTATATCCAGGTTAATATGCTGATTCATAATAGTGCAGTACAGCTGCGACGAAATCCACTGTTATTGGGTTATAACGTCGTATACGAAAGTGTGCGACGGCAGAAAAAGCTAATTCACTAGCATCAACGAGTATGTGCAATTGTATTTCGGAAGATGGTTTTCTGTCACCCTTTCCGATGCACACATACCTTCCTCAATGTTAGTAGAACTATCCATCAAATATTTTAGAAAGACAGGGTAGAAGACTGATTGGTCTGTATGAAGATGACTCTGTTAAGTCTTTCCCAGGTTTATCTCTCAAGATAATTTACGACTTTTTCCATGAAATTGGATAGTATCCGAGATTAAGAATTGCATTGAAGAGCAAAGAGAGCACTTCTACAGCAATATTTGATAACTCAATTAGCATTTTAATATTATTATATGGTAATATTACCATGTCCTAGTGACTTTTTTGGGTTAAATTCTTTTATGATTCCAATAATTTCAGAGGGTGAAGTCTTAAAAGACTCGAGTGACTCGTTAACTGTGTTGGGTAAGCTGGACAGCTCAAATTTGTTCTTTGGGCAATTACGTTGAAATACCTTTTCTAGGTGATTTGCAAAACAATTAGCCTTTTCCTCGTCACTGGGAGCATAATTTCCACCCATGTCTCGTAAAGGCATGTTGGATTCAATTGGTGGCTTCATGGACTTTTGGGCTTTCCAAACTGAAGTTTGCTTGCTTGAATTTGGACAAAGCTTCAGCGCTTTTTTTAATTTACGTACAGCTGATTTAAATTGAAGCTGAGCGATTTATCTGCCATATTCGTCTTGCACGCCTTTTGTCGTTTAGAAGCTTTTCGATTTCTCTATTAGATATTTTTCTGAAACCAAGAGGCTTATAGTTTTCGTTAGGCGTTGCTACGACAGCTGCGCTATGATCAATTAATCTGGTATTTTGTTACGATCACTAGACCAATATGTCGGCGTACCAGGAGATATTATTTCGAGGTTATTGTGCCTATTTATAACAGTTTGATACAGCTGCTGACCTTTTGGATTAATTAGTCGGGAATCGTGTGTTTTGCATTGATATCTCCACCTGCTAGATATATATGACCTAGTGTTCAAAAAAACTTTTTAAATTGGTTGTCTGTAATTTTAAACCGAAGTGGGTCGTCAAATTTAACTCCCCGCAGCGTTTTTTTATAGATATTGTTGTAGCTTGTATCACGGTGTAAAAAAATTGTTTTTAATCGTAAGGTGAGTTTCTGACAATAGGATTACATCAATGTTGTTTTCATCCAGAAATCTAATAAGTTCCAGTTTATGTTGGGTACCACCGTAAGTATTCCATATACAAATGTTCAATACACTCATTATTTAATTAAAAAAGTTTGCAAGTTTGCAAAAGTTTTGGTTTTGCATTGTAATTTAATGCTTCCATTTGGTTGGTTTGGGACAATTGCATTTGTGCAGTACTGCCTTTGACCACGTTTTCATAGCTCCTTTGTGTAGCATTGTCTTTAGGAATTACTGGTCTTGAAATATGGACGGGGACTTCAATATTTTCGCTAGAAGGAATATTCATCATTTGATTACGACGTGATTGAATGCCCTGTGATAACTTCGATTTCCAACCTTTATATACAGGGCAACCCCTGTAGTTAGCAGTGTGATTTCCTCCACAATTGCTGCATTTTTTATTTAAATCCTCTTTTTATACTCTCGCAACAATGTTGCTAAGGAGAGTATTATAGTTTTGTTCACATAACGGTTGTTTGTAAGTCCTAAAACTAAAAGAGTCAGATATAGGATTATATATACCAAAGTGATCAGGGTGACGAGTAGAGTCGAAATCCGGATGTCTGTCTGTCCGTCCGTCCGTCTGTCCGTCCATCTGTCCGTCCGTCCGTCTGTCCGTCCGTCCGTCCGTGCAAGCTGTAACTTGAGTAAAAATTGAGATATCATGATGAAACTTGGTACACGTATTCCTTGCCTCCATAAGAAGGTTAAGTTCGAAGATGGGCAAAAGCGGCCAACTGCCACGCCCACAAAATGGCGGAAACCGAAAACCTATAAAGTGTCATAACTAAGCCATAAATAGAGATATTAAAGTGAAATTTAGCACAAAGGATCGCATTAGGGAGGGGCATATTTGGACGCAATTTTTTTGGAAAAGTGGGCGTGGCCCCGCCCCCTACCAAGTTTTTTGTACATATCTCGGAAACTACTACAGCTTTGTCAACCAAACTCTACAGAGTCGTCTTTTTCAGGCATTTCCATACACAGTTCAAAAATGGAAGAAATCGGATAATAACCACGCCCACCTCCCATACAAAGGTTATGTTGAAAATCACTAAAAGTGCGTTAACCGCCTAACAAAAAACGTCAGAAACACTAAATTTTACGGAAGAAATTGCAGAAGGAAGCTGCACCCAGGCTTTTTTTAAAAATTGAAAATGGGCGTGGCCTCGCCCACTTATGGACCAAAAACCATATCTCAGGAACTGCTAGACCGATTTCAATGAAATTCGGTATATAATATTTTCTTAACACTCTAATGACATGTACGAAATATGGGTGAAATCGGTTAACAACCACGCCCTCTTCGAATATAACGCTATTTTGAATTCCATCTGATGCCTTTTCTGTATAATACTAGTATATATGTACTTTAGGAACCAATGATGATAGCGGAATAAAACTTTACAAAAATACGGTATTTGAAAAATATGTAAATGACGGATAATGAAATATCGATTATCACTTTATCATGCGAGAGTATAAAATGTTCGGTGACACCCTTACTTGTTTTGCCATGCATTCGTCGATGGATTGAAATGGACTGTCGCTTCTTACACGCATGAAGCGGTTTTTCATGCACGCGATGACTTCAGCAAAATAGTAATCTTTTTGGAGCATTGTTTGGTTCGTTGCAATCATTCAAATATAACTTCGAAGAAACTAATGTGAAGCGATAACGAGAAATACTATTTTTTATCAATTAATTTCCCATTGACACTTGTTTGCTCCAATAATCCCGTAAAGACGGTAAATGATTGTAGTGCATGACAATTAATACACCTAGAAATACCAAAATTTCATGTTCATCCGTTAGGGCCCAATTAGCATTTTCCTCTCTATTCAGTTTTCTTATTCGCTGAGTTGTACACTGTACGATGAAAATGCACAAACTTTTTGGGAAAAGCTTTCTGAATGCATTGAACTCGACAGCTCCTCAAGGAAAAGATCAGAACTTGCAAATCTCTTTTCAAAGGCATTTCAAATTTGGGTTCAAAGTTCACCCCTTCCATTAGGTAACTGATTCATTTGCGGCATTTTCACATAGTTCTTCTTCCTCTGCGGAAATTGAACCTAAGTCGTCTTCAGGCTGTTCTTCGTCGTCCGATTCAGAATAGGTACCATCCCTGCCATCTTCGCCCGCTTCAGTAATATTTACCTCGTCTGACGAAGTTACATAGCTGCTCTCAGAAAGACTAAAATCTTCATCGTCGAAGCTTTCGCACAATACTATATATCTGCCATCTCTTCTTCTGTGTACTTTTTTGACATCTGTAAAAACAATATTGGGACAAATAAATCCCATATTAAACTCATATTGTGGTAATACACCCCAAGAATTTAAATTTTTATAAAACTCACCGTTCTGAATATTTTTTAAATGTTTTAAAAATATATAGATTTTCGAATCCAGGTGGGATATATTGTTCCAGTAGGCGCGACAGGTTTAAAAAAACAGCAGTTTTTTGTTAACCCAAAACGTATTATAACCTACAACGCTCACATCGCATACCTACAAAGAAGGGATGCAACACCTTATGATCACCTCAGGGGTTCCATGGCCAGAAACGATTCTTTTACACATGGCTCAAGCAGCTCACTACTTCCGGTCTTTGACCAAGTATCCTCTGGGTAGCCTAAGAACATCCGTTTAAAGGCGAGCTAAAGTGAGAAGGCAAAACATCCCCTGCATAGGGTTGTGCGCTAGGTTTGAGACCCGCCACGTAAAACAACCCCCCCAGTGAATAGGTATAACCAGCCTCGGATGAGAGACCCCCCTTTTAATGACGACCATTGCAAACGAAATAAGGACTACGAATTGAGGGCATGCACCTGGAATGTCCGGTCCCTTAATTGGGAAGGTGCCGCTGCCCTGCTGGTTGATGTCCTCGTAAAAACGAAGGCTGACATCACCACCGTCCAAGAAATGCGATGGACGGGACAAGGACAGAGACGAGTAGGTCCTTGTGACATTTACTACAGTGGCCATATAAAGGAGCGCAACTTTGGTGTAGGATTCGTGGTGGGAGAGAGACTACGTCGCCGAGTACTATCATTCACTGCGGTGAATGAACGTCTAGCCACAATCCGCATCAAAGCGAGGTTCTTCAACATATCGCTGATTTGCGCCCACGCCCCGACGGAAGAGAAGGACGATGTGACCAAAGATGCCTTTTATGAGTGCTTGGAGCGCACTTATGAAGGCGCCAGGGTGGGGTGGGCAAAGAAGGTGTCTTTGGCACTACGGTCGGTAAATTCGGCCTCCACGACGAAACATCCCCTAATGGGTTGAGGCTGATTGACTTCGCCGGGGCCCGAAATATGGTTATCTGTGGTACTAGATTCCAGCACAAGAAAATACATCAAGCTACCTGACTGTCTCCGGATCGCAAAACCACCAACCAGATCGGTCATGTTGTTATAGACGGAAGACACGTCTCTAGTGTTCTAGACGTGTGTACGCTCCGAGGTCCTAACATTGACTCGGACCACTATATTGGTGCAGCCAAGCTTCGGACGCGCATCTGTGCAGCAAAAAACGCACGTCAACAAACACAAGGAAGGCTCGACGTCGAGAAGCTGCAATCACAAAAGACAGCCGAACGATTTTCTACTCGGCTTGCACTCCTGCTCTGTGAGAGCACTCGTCAACAACTCGGTATAAGGCAATTGTGGGACGGCATTTCAAATTCCTTACGTACAGCTGCAACCGAAACCATTTTTTTTCGGAAAGTGCAAAAGACCAGCTGGTACGAAGAGGAGTGATGTGTCGCAGCGGAGAGAAAACAGGCTGACTACCTCGTAACGTTATGATCGACCACAACACAGGCGGGATGGCATAGATATCGAGAGTTGAAGAGGGAAGCGAGACGCATTTGCAAACAGAAAAAGAAAGAGGCCGAAATGCGTGAGTATGCAGAGCTTGATAAGCTGGCCGACAGGCGTAATGCTCGAAATTTCTACCAAAAATTGCGGCGGCTTACAGAAGGTTTCAAGACCGGAGCATACTCTTGTAGAACCCCCAAAGATGATCTAGTTACTGATGCCCAGAGCATAGTTAAATTATGGAGGGAACACTTCTCCAGCCTGCTGAATGGCAGTGAACGCACAACACCAGGAGAAGGAGAACCCGATTCCCCAATCGATGACGATGGAGCAGACGTCCCATTTCCCGACCATGAAGAAGTTCGAATAGCAATTACCTGCCTGAAGAACAACAAGGCGGCAGGGGCCGACGGATTGCCGGCCGAGCTATTCAAACACGGCGGCGAAGAACTGATAAGGAGCATGCATCAGCTTCTTTGTAAAATATGGTCGGACGAAAGCATGCCCAACGATTGGAATTTAAGTGTGCTATGCCCAATCCATAAAAAACGAGACCCCACAATCTGCGCCAACTACCGTGGGATTAGCCTCCTCAACATCGCATATAAGGTTCTATCGAGCGTATTGTGTGAAAGATTAAAGCCCACCGTCAACAAACTGATTGGACCTTATGTGGCTTCAGACCTGGAAAATCAAAACCCGACCAGATATTCACCATGCGCCAAATCTTGGAAAAGACCCGTGAAAGGAGAATCGACACACATCTCCTCTTCGTCGATTTCAAAGCTGCTTTCGATAGCACGAAATGGAGCTGCCTTTATGCCGCGATGTCTGAATTTGGTATCCCCGCAAAACTAATACGGCTGTGTAAGCTGACGTTGAGCAACATCAAAAGCTCCGTCAGAATCGGGAAGGACCTCTCCGAGCCGTTCGATAACAAACGAGGTTTCAGACAAGGCGATTCCCTATCGTGTGACTTTTTCAACCTGCTTTTGGAGAAATTATTTCGAGCCGCAGAACTAAATAGAGAAGGTACCATCTTCTATAAGAGTGTACAGCTGTTGGCGTATGCCGATGATATTGATATCATCGGCCTTGACACCCGCGCCGTTAGTTCTGCTTTCTTTAGACTGGACAAGGAAGCAAAACAAAGGGGTCTGGCAGTGAACGAGAGCAAGACGAAATATCTCCTGTCATCAAACAAACAGTCGTCGCGCTCGCGACTTGGCACGCATGTCACTGTTGACAGTCAAAACTTTGAAGTTGTAGATAATTTCGTCTATCTTGGAACCAGCGTAAACAGCACCAACAACGTCAGCCTAGATATCCAACGCAGGATAACTCTTGCCAACAGGTGCTACTTCGGACTGAGTAGGCAATTGAGAAGTAAAGTTCTCTTTGTTTGAATGTTTTTGGGTGAGCTGTATGTGACGAATTTCGCAAACGAATGTATCTGCTATCCTGTTGTCCCTCCTTTTTGTTTAGTGGGTTGGTGTACTGATGAGGTGAGTTCCGTTGAAGTGTCATCAGCTAAGGTGAATAGAGCAGTGTTATTAGGATGTGCCACTTTTACTAAGTACAGGGGGTGGATGTTTAACTCATTTAAGCATCCTGGGCACCCTAGGCGCATATTTTGTCTAGTTTTGTATGTAGACAAGAAACATGTTATTCGGCATACTGTTGGTGGAATAGCCGAGGGCGCAGAATATTAGCTGTAAGAAGCGATTTTGGTTTTAATAAAAAATTGTATTTTGTGGAATTATTGGTGCTTGAGGTAGTAATTGTTTTTGCGTGTTTTGACGACTTATTGTATTACATTATTATAGCAAAAAATTTGTTTGCTTTTGTTAATTTTATTGGCGGTTTTTTAGAATTTCTTATTTTAACGGTTTGGTATACCTATTGTTGCCTTTTTTGTATGATCGGCAATTGTTTGCATTTAATTTATTGTCGGCTTATGAAGGATTGTAATTCCACGCCCGGTTCAGATATGGCCAGAATGGGTACTTCTTAGCCCAGGAGTTAGGGCCGTGACAGTGGAGGGATCTTGCGTGAGAGTGGCCGGGAATGGAGAACGTTCGCCTCCTGAAATAGAATTCTTCATAATTTATTTGAAGCTTTGTACAGCTGATTCCCATAACCCACTCATATGAGGGACGCTTGGATAGATGCGATAAAAGCGGCCTTAGCTTTGTAAACGTAAGTGCGTCGCATTGGGGGTATTGTGATCCCTTAACTTCCAATTTTGATTTTATTTATTTTCGAAAATTTAAACCTCTATGGGACAGAATGTATAAAATGTGTAGATTTTTCGACTTTTGGAGACAATTTTGTTATATTTTATGTTTAAGTGCATATGCACTAATTTGGCGTTTAGTAGCGTGCCACATAACTTCAGATTTTTTAAGCAGCTTTTGGTGTCTTTGAGCAATATGGTATCTCTTGGCAATTTTTTGAATTATGGGTTTCGGGCTTTGCTTTTGTAATTAAACCCGTAGCACTTTTTGTGTAAGCGCTTCTTTGGAATGAGATAGGATATCTGCTGTAATAAAGCATTGAGTTGTGTCTTTTTAAAAATATAAGCAATTTAATTTGCTCTTGAAATTTTTAAAATTGTGTGCATTGGACAAGCAGTTTGTACAGAGTCTATTTGATCTGACAAAGTTGTTCTTTTCGTTAATATTTAATATTAATATCGTTTTGTATTTACTTGCAGTGATGATATTTTTATTTATATTTTATTTTGAGTATCTGTTTCAATTGTAAATTACTATTAAAAACCGCGCTTTTTATTTATTAAAATATTCGATGTCCGAAAGTTGTGTATTTAGGTATACCCTAATACCTTGACTTGCATGTATATGCGTATGTCGTACTTATATTTTGTCTCTCATCTGAGGCTGATTGCTAATTTCCATTGGGGGTGTTTTTTTTACGTGGCGGCTCCCAAACCCATCGCATAACCCTATGGGGGATGTTTCGCTTTCTCACTTTAGCTCGCCTTCAAACGGATGTTTTTAGGCTACCCAGAGGATACCTGGTCAAAGACTTGAAGTCGTGAGATGCTTGAGCCATATGTAAAAGAATCGTTTCTGGCCACTCCCAAGTGAATGGCGATCAGAGAACTTCCCTCACTTGCGTGAACTTCTACACATGACTCCATCCTTCTATCATACTCATGCACCTAAATCACTCAACACATCCAGCTGTAAAGAAGCAATAATGCATCGAAACATACATATCTCTGCAGCTAATAGATTACACAACCCGATAAAATTAAAAAAAAATGTTTGCTTCTTTGAATTTATCAACTGATTCTAGTTATGTAATTTGGATGCGCCGAATTCAAATCTGTAATCAGTTTGTCTTTATCAGCTCTAGTTTTCATGATATAGCTTTTTTATACCCTCCATTTATCTTATGACCTGAAAAAAAATTTCGCCAAAAAAATTTCGCGTTAACAATTTATCAACAGATTCTAGTTAATTTGGGTGCGCTGAATTCAAATCTGTAATCAGTATGTCTCTGTCAGCTCTAGTTTTCATGATATAGCTTTTTATTTTTTTTTCAGTTGATAAATTCAAAGAAGCGAATTGAGTGTCGGCCTGTGTTATCATTATATTTATCAGAGAAGGTAAAAACACATCGAAACATATATTATATATTGAGGCAGAAGGTACATATGTCTATGTATGCACAACAGAACAACATCCGTGTTCTGCGAGCGAATTGTACTTTAGCCTTAGTAGTGCCATTAACCAAGAATGTACATATACAAGGAGCATTCCAAAGTAAACAGGACTTTTTGAATCTAGCGCCCCCTGATGGCGCCATCTATATCTTTATCGATTGTCCAGTGAGAATTTCGTGATATATAATCGATTGGAAGTGAAGTTATTGAGTTTCGAACGAAAAACCAACATTAAATTTTGTTTTAAAATTAGTAAAACCTTTACCGAAACGTTTCAATTGATAAAACAAGTTTATGGCGATGATTGTCTATCTCGTAGCAGAGTGCACGAGTTTTTTCAACGTTTTCAAAGTGATCGTGAGGACATAAATGACGATTAACATGTGGGCCAATCAAAATCCGTGATCAACGGAAATTCCATCGAAACTGTGCGTAAATTCATCAAAAATCAGCCGAAATCATCATTGCAATTCATGGAAATGGAATTAAACATCTCCAAAGCATCGATTTGTCGCATTTTGACTGTACATTTGGGCTTAGGAAAGGTGTGTGACGGTTTGTTCCACACAAATTGACTGCCGACCAAAAATTGCTCAGAATCCAACATTAGAAGGACATCATTAAAGAAGTCAAAAAGTCAAAAACTTCTTTTACAATATTGTGACTAGTGACGAAACGAGGTGTTTCCAATATGATCCCGAAACGAAAGGCCAGAGTGCTGAATGGAAGGCACCGGACGAGCCGAAATCCAAAAAATCGCGCATGCAGATATCAAAAGTGTAGCTGATTTGTTTTTTATGATTCCAAGGGTATAGTCTACAAAGAATTTGTTCAACCGGGCCAGGCGTTATTGACGTATTCTTCCTTGTAGTTTTGAAGCGTTTGGTGAGCCGTATTCGACGTGTTCGGCCCGGATATCGCGAAGATGAAAGTTGGCGTTTGTGACCGATTATTTGATCAAAAATCACATTTTAGCCATTAATCACTCTCCGCATTCACCTGATATTGCACCGTGCGACTTCTTTCTTTTTGGAAAAATGCATTTGCCCATGAAAGGAAAGCGTTTTGTAGACGTAGAGGCCATTCAAAAAGCTTGCACTGGCATCCTGGCGGCCATACCGGCCAACGAGCTAAAACACTCGTTCGACATGCTTTTGGACCGTTCAAAAAGCTGTATTGAAGCAGAAAGAAACTATTTTGAACAAAATAAATTGATTTTGCCGAAAAAGCCATTTGTTTTATTTTTTCTTTAAAGTCCTGTTTACTTTGGAACTCACCTTGTATTATACTCAAAAAAATAAATTCAGTAGTAAATAAATAGCATGTATTATTTAATTGGCGCGCAGGACAGAAAGTTTGGACTGGAGAGAAACTTGTAGAGAGGGACAAGACGCACGCACACATACGAAAATACATTGCTTCCAAAACTACTTGGTGGAAATCAATGTGAGTTGTACGCATTTCCTTTAATATTTTGTATATATATGTATATATGTATTTTTAACATTTTACACTTACGGTATTTTACGATAAATTCGTCTAAATAAAAAACAAACAACAACAGGGAAGGTCTAAGAATTGAACTGAACATTTAATACTTTTGTGTTGTGTCGACAAAACTGTATATAAAAAATGTTACAAAAAAATTTAACATTCGTTGTTTGACGAAATCGTTAAAAGATTACAATAAAATTGATATATTACTAGCTGACCCCGCAGCCGTTGTTCTGCGTGAAATTATGTGTTTTGAAATGAAAAGAAAGTTAAATTTTTCATTTCTTTTTTTCAATGTAACGCAGCTTGATAAACAACATTTTTGGTTTATGTTCCGGTGTACAGAAAAGATGGCTTTCCAACTCGTGAGCACACCACGTATATCTGACGGTGTGAAACACATAGCATTTCGAAATTTATGCCACACACTATCCGACTCTCATTGCGTCCTGTTGATTGTCATCTCAAATGCAATTTTCGCTGGAAACGGAATACGTTTGAACTGAAAATGCAAAACGTTAGAACTCAAAGGAATTCTTATCAAGCATTCTGCCCCCTTGTCTTCAATAGCGCAGATTGCGGAACATAATAGCGGCAGATCCAACTTTGAGACGCAAATGATGCGGTGGCATACCAAGCCTGTCCAAGGGATTTAGAAATTCCACTGAATAATTCACGGCGTCGTCTTCATTGTCAAGACGATCGATCGATTTGTCTCAGCGCAAGTCTCCCGGAATTTGACTCTAAATCTTTCAGTTTAAGTCAACAACTATTTTTGGCAGTTAACATTGTGCGTACTTAAGGAATCGTAGTAACGCTAATTTGGCCAATGTCCGTACATTCATGATGAGTTCATCTTTCGTGAAATGATAAAAGGAAAATGTAATTGATATCAAACCACCGGAAGTATCAACCTGAATTGACCCATTTCCAAATTTTAGCGAAGACGATGTAAAATGTCTTCGACAATGCCATTTTTGTTCGTATCCCATAATTGACGCGGATTTGAAGACTGATATATCGAAATGTTTATCGCGAAAAGTGTGCGAACTTCATTTGCATTCCAGTGATTAACATGTTCCAGTAATTGTAATTGCTGGCTAACTTCTCCAAAACTTGCACATACCGTACCATTCACAGTACGCAATGACTCAAATGAAGTTGAACCGCGTACATTAATCAATAGCAACCGAAGGTAGAAACAATCGTCGTTTTTCGAGTGGATTGTGTAAATTCGTCCTAATGCATTAGTTGAGAACACACCTGGATGCCCATCTACTGGTTGGCCTTGCTTTCTGCGTATAGTTACGACGATGTATTCCAGGTATAATATCAAGGTATTTCCGAATGGAGCAATGTTCTCGCAAACGGATCACAGACGAAAGTTGAGAAAAAACTCGTCAATGTTAACTTAGTTGCTGGCGGTGTTTCACTGTCTGTACTGGGCTGAAATACACTCTTTGGCCACTCTCCAAATTAACTACGAGACGCACAACAGTCGGAAAGCGTTCATGAATTGCAAAAGTAAATATCCTACAACCGCCATGTTGCTTCCTTTAGTGACGTAATTACAAACGCATTTTATCAATAAACTAAATAGCAATACTCAACATTGATATGAGATTTGAATGTGAATTAGACAATATGGTGAATATAGTACGATCCGTGTGCCGTCCACTTCGATATTCACTATTCTGAATTGAATGCTAAATGTTCTTCCATTGTCGTCCGATGAACGACGCCGATAGAGTGGATATCCATCTTTTCTAGTTTGTGTTTCCGAAAAAAAAGCACGTGGATATTGTTTGGTGCATTTATTTTCAGATATTCAAACCGAAGTGGGATTGTGGTGTCCGCAAGGCCCATGAACCATATTGGTTTTCATCACTTCGTATAATACTCGATCTTTCTCTGCATCAGGAATTTCCGCAGAAATGATTTCATCAATTTTGATCTGATGTAACCACCATCCACCATCCAAAGAATGATGTGCGCGTGCAGCCACTTTTGTTTTTTAGAGACAGAGTACATCTTATCTAACGGCACCACATATATATATGTACGTTGCTTCAAGATAAAGTTCATCAAACATCGTAACTGTTGTTTGAAAAGTCGTTCTGTGACATTGTGACGATCGCTTGCTGATTGACCGCGATCTATAACTCCGGACGTACATATGTCACCGCATCCTGGGAGTACTTCTTACCTTGCCTTGCATTGGGCTGCCATACGTTCGTGGTAAAAAGAACGCCGACCGATATTAGGGCGACCTCTTCGCAATTGATCAATTTGTGTGGAACACACGTAGAGTGTAAGGCAAGCTACTGAAAATAAACGATTCAAATAATTTACAAATCAAAATATTGAAAAACAAAACAAACAAAAATTTGAAAAAAAAATTTTATGGAAAAAAGTTACTTTTTGGAATTATCAAATTTTCCGACTGTTCCTCATGAAAAGTATAAGGTATTTTTATTTCTAAACCTTCCCCGATCTACAACGAACAACCTCTAAAAATTTCATCAAGATTGGTGCAGCCGTTCTCTTAGCGTTACTAACAAATAAACATTCATTCGTTTGTATGGGAAAAAGAAAAGGGCTGTTTTTAGGAGTTTTCCGGCAATTATTCAAATTTTTCTTGCCGTAAAAACCATCCTTGAACCTCAACGAACCTTTAAAAAAAAAGAATTGGCAAGGTTGGTCCAGGCGTTGTTGAGTTATGCACTTAGCAACACATTTTGTGATTCATTATACCCTGAACAGGGTATATTAAGTTTGTCACGAAGTTTGTAACACCCAGAAGGAATCGTCGGAGACCCTATAAAGTATATATATAAATGATCAGTATGTTGAGCTGAGTCGATTTAGCCATGTCCGTCTGTCTGTCCGTCTGTCCGTCTGTCTGTATATATACGAACTAGTCTCTCAGTTTTTAAGATATCGTTTTGAAATTTTGCAAACATCATTTTCTCTTCAAGAAGCTGCTCATTTGTCGGAACGGCCGATATCGGGCTACTATAACATATAGCTGCCATACAAACTGAACGATCGGAATCAAGTTCTTGTAGGGAAACTTTCACATTTGTCAAGATATATTCACGAAATTTGGTACAGATTATTTTCTAAGGCAACAATGTAATCTCCGAAGAAATTGATCAGATCGGTTAACTATAGCGTATAGCTACCATACAAACTGAACGATCGGAATCAAGTTCTTGTATGGACAACTTTCACATTTGACAAGATATATTCACGAAACTTGATACATGTTATTTTCTAAGGCAATAATGTAATATGGGAAGAAATTGTTCAGATCGGTTAACTATAGCATATAGCTGCCATACAAACTGAACGATCGGAATCAAGTTCTTGTATAGACAACTTTCGCATTTGACAAGATATATTCACGAAACTTGATACATGTTATTTTCTAAGGCAACAATGTAATCTCCGAGGAAATTGTTCAGATCGGTTAAAACTTTCACATTTGACAAGATATATTCACGAAATTTGGTATATGTTATTTTCTAAAAGCAACAATGTAATCTCCGGAATCAAGTTCTTGTATGGAAAACTTTCACATTTGACAAGATATATTCACGAAATTTGGTATATGTTATTTTCTAAAGCAACAATGTAATCTCCGAGGAAATTGTTCAGATCGGTTAACTATAGCATATAGCTGCCATACAAACTGAACGATCGGAATCAAGTTCTTGTATGGACAACTTTCACATTTGACAAGATATATTCACGAAACTTGATATATGTTATTTTCTAAGGCAACAATGTAATCTCCGAGGAAATTGTTCAGATCGGTTAACTATAGCATATAGCTGCCATACAAACTGAACGATCGGAATCAAGTTCTTGTATGGACAACTTTCACATTTGACAAGATATATTCACGAAATTTGGTATATGTTATTTTCTAAGGCAACAATGTAATCTCCGATGAAATTGTTCAGATCGGTTAACTATAGCGTATAGCTACCATACAAACTGAACGATCGGAATCAAGTTCTTGTATGGACAACTTTCACATTTGACAAGATATATTCACGAAACTTGATATATGTTATTTTCTAAGGCAACAATGTAATCTCCGAGGAAATTGTTCAGATCGGTTAACTATAGCATATAGCTGCCATACAAACTGAACGATCGGAATCAAGTTCTTGTATGGACAACTTTCACATTTGACAAGATATATTCACGAAACTTGATATATGTTATTTTCTAAGGCAACAATGTAATCTCCGAGGAAATTGTTCAGATCGGTTAACTATAGCGTATAGCTACCATACAAACTGAACGATCGGAATCAAGTTCTTGTATGGACAACTTTCACATTTGAAAATATATATTCACGAAACTTGACATATGTTGTTTTCTAAGGCAACAATGTAATCTCCGAAGAAATTGTTCAGATCGGTTAACTATAGCATATAGCTGCCATACAAACTGAACGATCGGAAACAAGTTCTTGTATGGAAAACTTTCACATTTGACAAGATATATATTCACGAAATTTGGTATATGTTATTTTCTAAGGCAACAATGTAATCTGCGAAGAAATTGTTCAGATCGGTTAACTATAGCATATAGCTGCCATACAAACTGAACGATCGGAATCAAGTTCTTGTATGGACAACTTTCACATTTGACAAGATATATTCACGAAACTTGATATATGGCTTTTTCTAAGGCAACAATGTAATCTCTAAAAAACTTGTTTAGAACGGATTACTATAGCATATAGCTTCCATACAAACTGAACACATAGTTACTAACAGAAATGCACCTGTGAAGGGTATTTAGCTTCGGTGCAACCGAAGTTAACGTTTTTTCTTGTTTTTATATACACTTAAATAAGAATAAACGTATATTATAAATCATAGACTAAAGTGGTTTTATAACTATATTTTACTTATTCACCTTACCGTCAGTGAAGACGCAAAATTTCTTAATTAATTTCACTAAAATATCACACATTTAGACCAACCTAAACGGTTCAAAATAGGCGGGAGGTTCGAAATCACTAGATAGGATGTTTTTATCTAGTTTTGGCATTGCTACATATTAATATAAAACGATACTTTCTGAGTTTCAAAACGTACCTTTACTATTAGAATGAGAAAACTGTTATCGGGAAAGACTGTGCTCCAAACTTCTGTCATATATTTCACAGATTGGCAAACATTTAAATAAAAATAATAAAAGTTCGCAATAAAAACTGAGGTCTACATTTTCGATATCTAGCAACTTGAACAGCTTTATTTGATTTTGACAATTCTTGGTCATAAGGGGGCACTACTTGTTCAAGGTTTTATTCCGATTCAATTATTGGTTATTGATTTACATACTGAATAGTCAAAGAATGAGAATTAATGTAAAAAGTATTTTTTATGCAAAATAGTCGTGGCTTTTGTCTGATTTTGTAAATAAACATATGTGGTAAAGTAGGTACCGAGCTCATGGTCCTATTTGGACTCTGGCTTCTATTTATATACTTAACGCACATTTAGCTCTTTTTATTTTTTAACAAATATATTATGGGAGGGGGCGGTATTATAATCCGATTACAGCCATATTTACATTTTCGTAGGAAGTGCTAAACAGATATGTCCTGAGTAAGTTTAGTTGATTTAGATTAAGTAGTTGGGAGATATACCGGTAAACCTGGTATACATTAAACCTAATAAACGCCACGCCCACCGGAGAAAAAAATTATGGTTGACAGATCAACACAGCTATCTCATATTCTCATAAGAGGTGAATACCCCAAAGCGGCTGCGAGAAGCATCGACTTACCCCCCACAAAAAAACCGAAAAAACTACTAAAAAGGTGCAACAAATGACCAGAGAGCTCACGACAGTAATACAAGAAAACATTACTGGTCAATATAGCGCACGTGAAACATGGGTGGATGCTGTGAAAAAAAAAAAGAAACCGATTCAGAAGAAAATAAGAACGAAACCGGACTCTATCATAATAACTAAGAAGGAGGGTGCGTCATATGCTGATATTCTCCGGAAGATAAAGAGCGACAGCGATCTTGAAGAGTTGGGATCAAACGTGACCCACATACGGAAGACGATGAAAGGAGACCTACTGATCGAGTTGAAAAATCAGGCGTACAAGAGAGCCGAGTCATTTCAAAGCGTCCTAGAGGAAGCGGTGGGTGAAATGGCGCTGATACAGCCAAAAACCCATAACGTTACAATAGTGTGTAAGGACTTAGACACCGGAAAAAATCTCCAAGGCATTAAAAAAAGAGTGTGGGAGCCAAAACCGGGAGAAATCAAGTGTCAAAAGCATAAGAAAAACCCGGATTGGCACACAAATAGGTCGAATTTGTCTGCGCGCTCAGGAAGCTAAAGCTGCACCAAAATTGGGCAAAGTTAAGATAGGGTGGTCTATCTGTCGTCTCCGAGAATATTCACCTATTACTCGATGTTTTAGGGGTTTCCAACTGGGTCATAACCACACAAATGTGTTAGTCAGACAGACCGGTCTGCCCTCTGTACACGTTGCGGAGCTGCAGGGCACGTGGCAAAGGTGTGCAAAAATGTCACGAGCTGTATGCTTTGCAAAGGAGAGCACTCCGTCTTAAGTATGGCCTATACGAAGCACGTAGAAATGATGAAAAAATGAAAAACATAGCCATACTAAGCGAGCAATATAGACAGCGTTCAGAAAACATTTGGAGTAAAGATAGAAGTGGCAAGGCAGCAATATGGGCCTGCAACGAACAAGCTTTCTCATCACGCTCCAAAAAAGTCCATAACGGCTTTACATGGGCGAAGATACAAGGAATATATTTTGTAAGCTGCTATGCTCGTCCTAGCCCAACAAGTAGCGAAATTGAAGATTTTCTCCTGAAGCTGTCTATAGAGAGCAGAAACACATCACCAATAATAATAGTGGGTGATTTTAACGCATGTCTACTGTTGGGGTAGCAGAATTACAAATCACCGTGGTCGCCTCATTCTATAAATTTTGAGTCACATAAACCTCACGATTTTAAACAATTTCACAAAAAATACGTTTCAAAAGGGTAATAAAGGTTCTATAATAGACTTAATGTTTGCTAATGACAGGCTTCACAGACATACAAAGTGGAAGGTGTGAGATGTTTACACAAATAGCGACCATATTGCTGTAATTACTGAAGTTTCGTTCTCCCAAGAATGGGAAATGTTTCGGAGAAATTCCTCTCGAAAACGCAACTGGCGTGAAAGAAATTTGATACCGACGTCCTTGAGAGTGCCTGGAGTGCCGCAAAGGCACAAAAGGTGAAGACGCCCACTTAGTATCTGCTGTGGAGAAGGAGCTAGTTGCTGCATGCGACGCAACTAGGCGCAGGTCGAGATATTATAACAATCGAAAGCCGGTATACTGGCGGAGTGACGAAATTGCCTAGCTGAGGAAGCTCTGTCCCTCAGCTAGACGCCGCGTATAGCGTAACCAGGAAGGGGAAAATTAAATCTGCTTCAGAGAAGCATTTAAATGTCCAAAAAGGTCCTGAAGTCAGCCATTATCCGTAGTAAGAGATCCTGTTTCGAAAAGCTCTGTGAAGAAGCGAACATAGACCCGTGAGGAACGGCATAAAAAATTTGTATGTCGAAGTTCAAAAATAAGTCGCAGCAACCTTAGAATGCATCATTTATGAAAAATGTTGTCGAAGTGTTATCCCCATACATGCCTCCATTTCCTTTATTAAACAAAACGAAGCTACGGAGCCACCCCTATTAGTCACAGAAGACGAACTATTGGTTAAAAAAAAATCAAAAACTCTAAAGCGCCTGGAATAGATGGTATACCAAATAGAGCCCTTAAAGAAGCCATAACTCTTAGACCCAGTTTATTTGTTAACATGTACAGTGCGTGTATTTTAGAAGAGGTGTTCTTCGATCCGTGGCAGATAGAGTCTGGTTCTACTCCCAAAGCCAAAAAAGTCACCAGAAGAACCTTCATCATATCGACCTCTTTGCATGCTCGACCCGATTGGGGAAGTGTTCGAAAGCATTATAAGAAACCGCTTGGAGTTAGCAATCCGAAAAGCCTGCGGATTTTCAAAGAGACAATACGGTTTTATAAAAAAAGAGGTCCCCCATTGACGCAATAAGTGGAGAAGATGGAAAGGTGGTACAAAAAATACTGCGCGCTAATAACCCTGGATGTGAAGAATGCGTTCAACTCCGCAAAGTCCGCAAATATAATAAAAGCTCTACACGATATCCACGCTCCTCATTATCTGATAAATATATAATGAGTTACTTTCAAAATAGGCTTTTCGATACGGACGAGAGCACTCAGAGCTACGCTATCTCCAGTGGAGTACCGCAAGGCTGGCATTTAGTTCCATTGCCATGGAACCGGATGTATGACGGGGTCTTAAGATTTTCGCAATCAAAAAATGTGAAAACAGTCGCATATGCCGATGACCTCATAGTGGTAGCAGTAGCTAAACATCTGGATGACCACCGGATGCAATGCAATGACAACATAAATGGTTTACGTCGATGGTTTGCTACCAAGAGTCTAGAGCTTACGTTGCAGAAAACAGAAGTCTTGCTCATAAGCTCTAGGAAAATTGAAGAAAAAATATCGCTCACTTTAGGAGAATGTCAGATTACTTCATAACCAAAGATGAAGTACCTTGGTGGGATAGTGGACTCAAGGCTCAAATTCAAGGAACACTTGGAAAATACGGAATGAAAAGCAAATTAAATCTTTGTATAATGCTTTATCTAGAATGATGGCGAAAAAAGGCTGTGTGCGTTCCAGCCGACGATGTTTAATAGCTAAGGTAATGAGTTCAGTTATACTATATGGGGCTCCAATATGGATACAGGCGCTAGACATAAAATCATATCCTATACCAATCAACATGCAGTGCACATAGTCTTTCTGCAATACGCGTGATAAATGCTTACCCAACCATATCAAATGACGCTGCTGGGGTATTAGGCAGTATTGCACCGAATGACATCCACAGGAGAGAATCGAAAGCATCACAATGTGGCAGCAGCGGTAAAACTACTTTTTTAAAATATTTTTTTGTTTTAATTTTTTATAAAATTTTTTTATTTAAATATTTTTTTTTTTGCTTCAGAAGCTACCTTATCAAATATCGTCAAAACTTTAGTCTATACTGTCCGACGTGTACAGAGTGTATAGAAAACTCTGAATACGTGTTCTTTATTGCCCTGGGATTTCAAGTATAAGAGAAAAGCTGAAAAATATCCTTGGAGGTAGTATAACGATAAAAATTTGACTGCACTTATGTGTGAGTCCTCTGTAAAATGGAAAGCTGTCAGCGAAGCGGCAGCACTAATTATGACAAGACTGAGACATTAACAACAGTTTAGGCAATAGAGAAGACTTTAATGTCTTCTTCTCTCCCACGAAGTAATGCTTTGTCCAGTGGTCCCGTGGGAGAGACATGAGACGGGTTAGGTTTAGCGAAATAAAGTCCGGCACTCTGGCTTTCGATGCTTCCTCCTACTAAAAAAAAATTTCAGACATCTCACTGAACTGGAATAGAAATTAAACGCCTGTGCAAATTTTGTATTGGCCACAAGGGGCTTAGCTAAATTATAATATCAAACACAGTTCTATTTTTCTATAGATTCACAAAGAACTGCATATAGCAGTCCAAGTCCGATCTCTGGATCAGCCATCTAACTTAACAAAACCTAACTTGAATAAAAATTTGAATGACAGTTAAAATCTATACAAGGCATTAATGAATTCTTATGTACATACGTTATGACGCCAATCAACTCTGTAAACGAATGGGTGTGCATTTATTACACAGTCAAAATAGACATCTGCCCCTTCTCTAATTGTATTTTGCTTTAAAGATGTTCCAAGTCGTATTTGAACTTCCGGAATATCTGTAATGAAATAAAAAAGAAATATTCATAAAAGTTGAATATTGTAATAGAATTTACTAAATGCAAGTAAAACAGGCTAAGTTCGGTTGCCACCGAACCTTTTTATTCTCTTGTAACTTGCAAGAATCAAAGCAAGGGAAGTACCTTAAGATGTAAAACGTCAACCTGACGATCGGAATCTAAGCAATTTTATGTATATACATACATATATTTTTGTTAGAAAAATTGAACTCATTATACAATATGTATCTGGGAGTTAGGGTAGCATCGACCCGATTTTATCTACTTTTTTCAAGCTTTTAATATGTCGCATACCAAAAAAATGTTTGCTGTGATTCACTATGATACCATCAACACGCGTATAGAGTAAATTCAGCTGGATATTATATATTTTTTACTGGTGGCTAGGTCAAGTCAATTGCTAAAACTTTATTTATTTTAGGCAGAAGAATGCACTGTTATGAGTAAAACACGCTTTATAATTTTCATTGAGATAGCTCAAGTATTGGTCGATATACTTATTATATCATATATTCGGTATATGAGGGCTCAGGGAAATACTGCCCGATTCAAAACATTTTTGATACAACGAGACACTATTGTAACAGTACCGTTATTTGGGGAGTGAGTGGGGTTATCCCCTGATTTCGTACGTTTTCGTACTGTCGGTAAGGGTTCGTATAATATTTGCGCTAGGCTAATTTGGTTGATGTAGATTTAGTGGTTTAGGAGATATGTAAATTAAACTTGCGAGAAGTTGCGGCCACGCCCACTTTTTCTAGAGTTTTTGCCCACTGGTGCTACTGCCATCCCCTGTGTCAAATTACAGTTCTATATCTTAATTTAGTGACTAGTTATGGTACGTTAAAGTTTTCGGTAAATGACCATATAAGGAACCCATATACCAAGTTTCATCAAGATATCTCAATTCAAGTTCAAATCAAGTTGCAGATTGCACTGACGTACAGACAGACAGTTAACCGGACAACTTTTCTCGTCATCCTGATCATTCATATATATTTAACCCTATATCTCCTTCACTTAGTTTCAGGTAATAAAAACAACCGTTAGGTGAACAAAACTATTATACACTGTAGCCACAGGTTGCAAGAGTATAAAAACAAAATAGATATTTCATAACTATTCATATTTTAGTACAGTATAACTACTCCATATACGTCTGCAGATATGTATATGTGTCAATATGGTCTTCTTCAGATACTGGGGTCGAATCGTTACATCCGTGCACGGATCGGCAAACATACGAAAGAAAGTTACGTGATACGCCAATCGTATGCGGTGATTGGCATTATGACATACGATAGCAAACGGATCGTAATGTATTTTAAATTCACTAAAGTTTTTAATATCCACATTGCTTTGGATCATATGTTTAGGTCACAATAGATGTAGAACTGTCAAAACTGTTGCAAAATTTTCAATAAACTAACAAAAGCTACTTAAATATCAAAATTAATCCAACTTTGTTTTTTCATTTGAGCTCTAGTGAAAGTGATGGGGATAAAAAACTAGTGCGGAGATAGCTAAGAGATCGTAGCAATAGCGTAGGTATAAACAAGTAAGGAAGGGCTAAGTTCGGGTGTCACCGAACATTTTATACTCTCGCATGATTAAATGATAATCGAGATTTCATTATACGTCATTAACATATTTTTCAAATACCGTATTTTTGTAAAGTTTTATTCCGCTATCATCATTGGTTCCTAATGTATGTACTCGTATTATACAGAAAAGGCATCATATGGAATTCAAAATAGCGTTATATTGGAAGAAGGCGTAGTTGTGAACCGATTTCACCTATATTTTGTACATGTCATCAGAGTGTTAAGAAAATATTATATACCGAATTTCATTGAAATCGGTTTAGTAGTTCCTGAGATATGGTTTTTGGTCCATAAGTGGGCGAGGCCACGCCCATTTTCAATTTTTAAAAAACGCCTGGATGCAGCTTCCTTCTGCAATTTCTTCCGTAAAATTTAGTGTTTCTGACGTTTTTTGTTAGTCCGTTAACGCACTTTTAGTGATTTTCAACATAACCTTTGTATGGCAGGTGGGCGTGGTTATTATCCGATTTCTTCCATTTTTGAACTGTGTATGGAAGTGCCTGAAAAAAACGGCTTTGTAGAGTTTGGTTGACATAGCTATAGTATTTTCTGAGATATGTACAAAAAACTTAGTAGGGGGCGGGGCCACGCCCACTTTTCCAAAAAAATTATGTCCAACTATGCCCCTCCCTAATGCAATCCTTTGTGCCAAATTTTACTTTAATATCTTTATTTATGGCTTAGTTATGACACTTTATAGGTTTTCGGTTTCCGCCATTTTGTGGGCGTGGCAGTGGGCCGATTTTGCCCATCTTCGAACTTAACCTTCTTATGGAGCCAAGAAATACGTGTACAAAGTTTCATTAAGATATCTCAATTTTTACTCAAGTTACAGCTTGCACGTACGGACGGACAGACGGACGGACGGACAGACAGACATCCGGATTTCAACTCTACTCGTCACCCTGATCACTTTGGTATATATAACCCTATATCTGACTCTTTTAGTTTTAGGACTTACAAACAACCGTTATGTGAACAAAACTATAATACTCTCCTTAGCAACTTTGTTGCGAGAGTATAAAAAAATTATGAATCCTCATTAACAAAATTTTCCTTGTAGATGTATCGTTGAACATAGCATTGGAATCTTAAAAAGACGGTGGAGAATTTCAGGAAATTAGCAAGAGAGGAAGGTATCACCCCACAAAAGTGGAAGATTTGCTAACGTTTGTGAGGCGTTACATAACATCTGCATAAAATTTACAACAAGTTGCGACCCTCAAATTTGCGATTCTTGTCACACACAAGAAATGGACACCGGGGCAAATAAAGTATTATTTAATAAATTTAATTCAGAAATGTATATGCTCTTAACCTTGCAAATAATTTTATTTTTATTGTCAACTCAAATACAAAAATTTTGTTCATATATGTAAATAAATTTACCAACGACGATGCGAACGAACGGATACGTTTATATACTCGTTCACGTATGTCGTCATACCAGATTACGATAGAAGCGCTACGATCACGTATGTCATAATACGAAATACAGGCTTTTACGTGACGAGTGATATGTTCACGGATGTAACGATTCGACCCCTGAATTTTTTGAAGCTTTTATTTAGATATTGCGTATGAATATGGACCAAATTAGAAGCGATAAAGCAATGTATTAATATAAAAATTTGGTGGGTTATAAGATCACCACTTTTCATATTTCTCTACATACTCTTCGGTTGAAGATTAGTTTTGCTTTTAAAATCGTATATTCAAATCACCACGCTATAACTTTTATAAATAAATCATTTTATGAAATTACCATAATATTTCACCACCCGTTCATTATAAAACAAAATAATTTCACGCTATTCGAGATTAAAATTTTTAGTAAGAACTGACACTCTACTCGGCACTTTCATTAGAATTGCCTTCTGGCACTCCTGCAGCCCTTATATAGATCGTTACCAAACAAATTTCTCTGTGTAGATGATTCTAGAAAGTTATAAAGGATTCTGTTTGATTCTGACATTGTTTTCACCACATTGAAAAAAGTGGAAAAAATTTGATAATAAAACGCATTTCTTCAACTTCACATATCAAATGAACAAAAGAGGATTCATGGAAAAGTAAATACTTTAGTTTTAGTTTTAAATAATTGTTACCCTAATACAGTACAATCTCACATAAGCGGATACTAATAGGACCAATGATTTCATTATAAAACCAAAACCAAAAGGCTAATTTTGGGTGCAACCGAACATTTTGTACTCTTACAACTTGCTAGAATGTAACGCTGGGAAATCCCTTAAAATGTAAAACGTCAAGAAACAGTCGTCGCACTCGTGACTAGACGTGGGTACCTGTTGTCGACAGCCTTACCCCACGGCGCTGAAAAGCACAAGACAATGCCAGGCATTTTCAGTACCAATTGGCAGTGTGGAATGTACACACTAACCACTTTGGTAGAGTTCGAGGCCCTTCTAAAGCCTCCGCCGTACTTTGGGTAAGGCACCCGAGTGCAATGACACTCCACATTCTACTTCACTCCACTGACAAAGTGTCAGTTTTTTCCGCATTTGGGTTTTAACCACAACCACCACGATACTCCCCGAGGGCCCGTCGTATGAGCAGGTTAGAACGAACTTCAAGGTCTCTTGCTCCCCGTGGTACCAGACTTAAGTATCCGGTCAGACCTCGTAGCCAAAACTACCACCAGTTGAGCTTCCATACAGCTCTGGACTGGTGGCCAGGGGTTGAACCCCATACACACACCACTCATACAAAAATTAACCCAAATTGCCAGCTAAACGCCTTCGCCGCTTAAGCAACCGACAAGTGGAGTTCACTCCGCTAATATATGTTCATCCATCCAGTCCACCTAATCCACCTAATCCCCATACCCCCCTGATGTCTGAGTTCGTCGTGCATTTTGTATTCCAGTACTCTGCCCCCGCCCAACAAAAACGACCTGACTTATAGGTCCTTCTGATACATAAATGTATTCAGAGGCCCATGCGCCGTAAGCAGAAAACCCAGACTCAGACAAAGTTTGAAGTTTGGGTTATCTTCAACAAACTCAACGTCCCGAATGTACTCATAAGTCACTCGGCCATTAGAAGTATTGTCCCAACGTTCTTGCCACCTACACCTGATTACCTAGAAGCCTCCTGCTCTCTAGATAACCCTCCTCCTCCACATCATGATCGGAAATCCAGTCATTCCGCAGCATTGACACACTCGAGCCCCTCTTTAACCTAAATGGAATAGCACGTTGAATAAAAAATCAGGTCAACAGGGTGTGCACCTAACAGAACCTGCATAGCATCCGTTTAGACGGTGCGACATACAGGCAAAAAAGCAAGCATGATACGACGCTAAATTGAGAGGAGCTTGGGGTCCAGTCTGTCGAGACTGCTTCTCACCACACAGCTGCTCCATAACTGGCACAGGCTACAAACCAGCCACGATATATGGTGCGAACATGCCTTTTCCCTGACCGAATATCAAATTAAAGAACTTACAAAAAATAATTGCCATTCAAAAATTCGTTATAAATGTAAATTATTTGTTTTAAAAATAATTTTTGTTTGCTATAATTTACACCTAATACCCGGAATTGAGTAAGGATTTGGAAGTATCAATTATTTTATATTTTCCTCAGATTTCCAGCTATCCATAAAAGATAGATAGGATAAGATAAATAACTTTTAAAAACCCCATTATTTATTTCTTTACGAATTACTTATTATTTCAAATCTCGTTTCTTCACCGTCTTCACCAAACTTTCAAATATCACTTCCAACTTTTAAAATTCAAAATTTCTTTTTGCGCTCTTGTTGAGCTATATAAGCTTTATTACTTATCACTTCAATTGCAAATTGTACAATGTTTTCTTATAAATAAATATTTTTACACTTTACGCTTCTTTGATGCAAATAGGCACACTACACCAATTACTATCGCATATAGCGATATTAAAAGTTAAATGTTATTAAGCCAAAGTTAAATATATAAACTGAATGATGAAAGCCGAATAAAAACGAATAATCTTGATATATAATGACCGGATGATGCAAAGGATGCAACGTTCAGGAAAAATGTTCAAATAGACGTTGCGGGCAAGTTGCCTGCTGGACCGCTGGTGGACGTACGGGATGGAGGTCGGAGAAACGTAAACGGTGAATATAATTGATGTGTCGATGCGAACTTTCTAGAATGTTAAAATGGACGGGTTTTTTAAATAGACGATTTCAAATAGACGATTGCGAATAGACGATGCGTGCAGCGGCGAACGTGACTTCTAGAAGAATGTAGAACCAAAAAACGGCACAGCGTCACCTTCTCGTTGGTATAAGATGAAAAATGGAACAAAAACAGTTTGGTGTGGAGATGATCAATGATGCCATAATTAACATGTGGATGTGGAGAGTGTTGTATTCACTGGTCAGTGATGCCCTGTTTTTTTCTACTTAACATGTTGATGTGGAGAGTGTTGTATTCACTTATCAGTGATGCCCTTTAGTTATAGTTCAACATCCCGGCCCCCCTAGGCGAGTACTAGCCTAGTAGACGCTGTAGTGCCTGTAACGTAGCTACAACGCCGCTCAGGCCGGTGGGGCGGTGAGGTTGTAGCCTTATTTGGTTTCGCGTGGATGTCGTATTGAGGGGGCGCCAGGACCATCCAGCTTCTGGATGCCATGCCACACGGTTAGACTGCGATCGTCGGGTGGCCGTACGGCGGCGGAGGACAGTGGGTGAGCCAGGATGTCCGGCGTTCCGGTGGAGTAACGTATGATGCGGTCTTTCACACAACCGGCACAAGGTATCAGATTCGCATTCAAGCGTGGCGTGTGACTGGGCCAAGCAGTTTAAATAATGCCCATGTGCCTGTGCCACCTTCTGACGTTGTACGGGTAACATTCCCTTGATAATAGAGCAATGCTGCAGCCTATGTGAACGGCAACAGAGCGGACATCTGGTGCGGTGCGGTTTCGGAGGCGCCGGCGTCGCTGCTGCGCGTGTTGAGCTTCGTGCCACGGTTGGCGGCGTTGCTGCCGTGATGGTTCGGGGCGCTGCTACTGGAACAGTTCCAGAGCGAGGCACAGTAACAGCCGAACCGAGAGTTGGCGTGGGGGTTACAGGTGTATCGGCATCCATATCAATCTGTGAGAAGAAAGAGAAAATCGTAATGATTATAATTTGATTGCCTGTAAGCGTGCATGAACAGGGTGCCACGTTAGGGGGCATGACTAAATGATCGTCCGTCTATGGGGTTGCGATATATATGTAGGTCTACGTTTGTCTCACGGCTTGAAGCTTATTGTAATTATCTTTGCGGTTTTTTCTTAATGATATTATTAATTTATTTTCTTTTTCCCGTCTTTTCAGATCGGTTTAGGAATGATTATTATTTACGGTTTCGTAAGTGGCAGCAGTTGGTAAGAAACATAATTTGACAAGCGGCCGGGTTAGCGTTCCGTTTTGCGTACGGAGATCCACCACCCGGATGTGACCGTCTGAACCGTAGTGAAGTTTCTCTATGCGGCCAAGCGCCATTCTGTGGGGGGGGGGGAGACAATCGTCGTGGACTAGTACACAATCTCCAAGCATTGGAGCCTGTTCTGGAATTTTCCATTTATACCTTTTGTGAAGGTCTTTTAAATACTCTTCTTTCCATCGTCGGCTGAAATTATGATGGAGAATTTTAATTCGTTCCCATCTGTTTAGTAAGGATGGCGACTCCATGCCTGGCTCAGGTGTGGCCAGAATGGGCGCTCCTTTAAGAAAATGCCCTGGGGTAAGGGCAGCAAAGTCGGAGGGATCTTGCGAGAGTGCAGCGAGAGGCCGTGAGTTGAGAACGGCTTCGATTCTTGTTAACAATGTCGTGAATTCTTCATAATTGAATTTGAGGTTGCCAGCGAGCTTCCTGAAATGAGATTTAAAGCTCTTTACCGCTGATTCCCATAAACCACCCATATGAGGAGCGCTTGGGAGGATGAATTGCCAGTTTATACCTTGAGGGGCGTATTTTTGAACAATGTCAGGTGAGACATGTTCCATGAACTCCACAAACTGTTTCTCAGTAGCTCTTTGAGCTCCAATAAATGTTTTGCCATTATCGCTCATGATTTTTGAGGGAAACCCACGTCTTGCAACGAAGCGAGCAAATGCGGCAAGAAAAGCCTCCATGGTCAGATTAGTACAAAGCTCTAGGTGTATTGCTTTTGTTGTGAAACAGAGTTGCGGTTGCAACTAAACCCGTGGCTCTTTTTGAGAAAGCGCTAGTTTGGGGTGTTTTGGGGAAATTATTGAAGTGCAACATTGAATGATGCCTTTCGTGGCAATATACGCAATTGAATTTGCTTTCGCAATTATTTAGATTGTGAGAATGGGACAAACAATTTCTGCAGAGTCTTTTTGATCCGACAAAGTTGTTCCTTTCATTAGTATTCAATTTTTTAAACTTATCGCAAGATTTGAGTTTATGCCCTCCTGAGCATAGTTCGCATGACGTATGATTGTTTTGTTCGGAAGTGAACGATTGTGTTTTGAAAAAACTACGATTTAAGTTGTTGTTGTTATTAGCTTGGTGTCGCATGAAGCTGCGATTTAGGTCATGTTGAACGTTTTTAGTTCTGACCATTTTTTTATCTACCCGTTCCGCGATTTCATATTGGGTAGTTAGGAAATCTTTCATCTGTTGCCACGTTGGGCACTTTCTTCGCGAAGAGAGCGATTGCTCCCACAAAAGCAACGATTTTTCTGGTAATGCCGCGGAGCATATGTTTACCAGTATGGGGTCCCAATTGTCAGTGGGAATATTTTGTGTCGTTAGAACCGATAAACAATTCGAAACAGTGGATTGAAGTTTTATGAATTCTTCACTTGTTTCTCTCTGAATTTTTGGTAAATTCATCAATATGGTCACTTGTTTGTCGACCAGTATTCTTTCATTCTCGTATCGTTCTTTTAAAGCTTCCCAAGCTAAATTGAAATTGTTGTCATTAAGAGCGAACTGTTTTACTATGACGCCTGCTTGACCTTTAGTTTTGTATCGGAGGTGATACAATTTTTGTGCATTAGATAATTTTGGGTGGTTTATGTAAACGGCGGTGAACATGTCCCGGAAGGACGGCCATTGTTCATAACCCCCTTGAAAAATTTCTGTGTCACATGCTGGCACTTTGAGGTGAATACCTGAACCTGCCTCTTGGGCCTGTGTTTGTGGTAGTTCTACTCTTAGTTGTGGATTTGGTGCGATTGACCTTGTTAATTTTAATTGATCAGAGATCATGGCTTTTGTCTCTTCATATTGGTCAAGACAATTTTCATATTTGGAGTAAGCCGAGGTTTTGAAATTTTCCGGAAGATCCGAATCATCCGTTTCTACAATGGCGTCATAGGCCGCTTGGAGACGTGTCCAAAAATTGTCAAGGTTTTGATTCTTGATTTCTAGTACCGATTCAGAATTATTTAGAATCGGTGAAGATGAGAATCGAGTGCAGTATCGTATTAAGCTGTCACTCTCTGATAAAAATTTAGCGTATGAAATATCTTTACCCCGTTTTCGTTTTGTAGCACCTTGCTTCGAGCGTGTAGCTTCTGCCGGTGTACATGGACTTTTTTCATACGAAATCATTTTTGGTATTTTTAGAAATTGATGAGACTTAGAATCCTTTGAATCTGTGTTCATTTAGATGAAAAATGGTAATATATGTATATATACAATTTCTGATTTAAAGCAAACGGATAAATTTAGAGAACCGTAAAGCTCTTTCACGTCGATAAGAGCTTTAATTTCTGTTAAAAGTAATAAATTGCGCGTTTTTCAGATTTAGCGTTTAAGCGGTTGTATGTAGTTTGGTTTTAAACTTTATATATTATATATATGCGGACTTATCTGAATGTCCCTGTTTGTGAACTCGTTAAAGCGGTCAGTACACTTTGTCAATATGTATGCACGATATGTGCTCAAAGTAATCCTGCTTGTTCTAAGACGAAGAACAAGAAATAGTTGCCGGTATGGTTTAATATATGTACTATGTGTATGTACAGATTAATGCGTATGTAAATTTTATTTTATTAATGTATGTGAATATATATATATGGATATAAATATTGAAGATGGTATATGTTAACTTGTAATATATGGTAATGTATGTATATTGAATATCTATGTATGTTTGATTTTATTTTGTGTATTTAGCAGGTATGTACACCTATGTGTATANCTTTTTTTCTTTTTTTTGTTTTTTACACAACCGCTTTGCAATACTTTGGACTAGTATTGCCAATATGGGCTTCAAACATACATATATACAGTGCTGAGATACTAATGGGAATCGATACGACTCACTTTGGGGGGTGTAAATGTTTCCATATAGGGGGGGGGGGGGGGGGTTGTTTAATTAAATTTTTTTTTTTTTTTTTTTTTGTTTTTGTTCGTATAGTAGATATCAATATTTATTTCACCTTAATATCGATAACTATTTTCCAACACCAATAATAGTTAAGGGGGCAGAAAACTTTGGAGAAGCTAGCCACATACAAAATCTTCACTGCTTTTACTTTATTGCTTTTTTGTTATATTCTTTCACTTTACATTTACACCACCTCTTTCATTTGCTTGGGAATTTATTAAAAAATGTTGTTGTAATCTGTATGCACTGTATGTGACTCTTTCTGTTTCCACTTCGTAAAATAAAAATTTGTTGCAATACGTTTTCGTTTTCTGCGTATTTGTGAAAACTAATTGATTTTACAAGTGAACTCTTTTGTTTGCCTTTTGCAGAAAAATAAGTACACAAATTTATGTGGAGATCTGCTACACGCCGCGCTATCAACCGAATCACTTGTCGTCGTTTGTTTTTTTTTTTTTTTGTACGATTGCATAATATGTGTATATGTGTTCACTTTGTCACTGTACCCTTCCGAAAATCTTTGTCTCTTGTGTAAAAGTTGTAACTGTATTTTTTTTTTTGTTTTAAGCGCATATATATATAACTGTATATATATATATATATTTATGTATATCAATGTATACTGTTTTGTTTTACCGCACTTTATAACCGTTGTTTTAGAGGTATTTATTATATATGTATAAAAAATTTTTTTTTTTTTCCAATACCGCACACCGTCAAGAATTTGAATAAATTGCTGCCCAAATTTGCACACAAAGGCGTTAATCACTTATGCGCATCCTGCATCATTGTTTCTCACAATAATTCACAAAACCAACCGACTTCAAAAAAAATTAAGCAAACTTCTCGATCATATCATGAATTTTTCGTTTTTTTTTTTGAAGATTCACAGTAAATCACAATATTCTTGACGTTGTGAAATTTTTAATCAAATGCACGAATTTACCACAGCCACGAAACTTTTCACCATTCACTTCCTTAGCCGTTTTGATTTTAGTTTTTCACCACAGTGCCTTTCTTTTTCTCTCGAAGGACCATATTTATTTCTTTACGAATTACTTATTATTTCAAATCTCGTTTCTTCACCGTCTTCACCAAACTTTCAAATATCACTTCCAACTTTTAAAATTCAAAATTTCTTTTTGCGCTCTTGTTGAGCTATATAAGCTTTATTACTTATCACTTCAATTGCAAATTGCATGTACAATGTTTTCTTATAAATAAATATTTTTACACTTTACGCTTCTTTGATGCAAATAGGCACACTACACCAATTACTATCGCATATAGCGATATTAAAAGTTAAATGTTATTAAGCCAAAGTTAAATATATAAACTGAATGATGAAAGCCGAATAAAAACGAATAATCTTGATATATAATGACCGGATGATGCAAAGGATGCAACGTTCAGGAAAAATGTTCAAATAGACGTTGCGGGCAAGTTGCCTGCTGGACCGCTGGTGGACGTACGGGATGGAGGTCGGAGAAACGGTGAATATAATTGATGTGTCGATGCGAACTTTCTAGAATGTTAAAATGGACGGGTTTTTTAAATAGACGATTTCAAATAGACGATTGCGAATATTAGACGATGCGTGCAGCGGCGAACGTGACTTCTAGAGAATGTAGAACCAAAAAAACGGCACAGCGTCACCTTCTCGTTGGTATAAGATGAAAAATGGAACAAAAACAGTTTGGTGTGGAGATGATCAATGATGCCCTAATTAACATGTGGATGTGGAGAGTGTTGTATTCACTGGTCAGTGATGCCCTGTTTTTTTCTACTTAACATGTTGATGTGGAGAGTGTTGTATTCACTGATCAGTGATGCCCTTTGTTATAGTTCATCTCAACACCCATAATTCCTATTATTATCAAGTAGTTAGAAATTTAAACTTCTTTTTAATTATTAATTCTCCATACAGCCAGTTTTTTCAATATTATTGATCACAAAAAGAGAAGAAACATAAAATTAAGAAATTAAATAACATCAAATAATATTAAGCATTGCCTACAGTAAGAATGACTAGCAATCCGAATAACTAAATTAGAGATAAATTACTGAAGTTGGATCATTTTTATTTCCTCATCAACCTGTTCTAATTGCTTACGCATATTTTTTCAAGGATACCATTTTTTTACTTTCAATTCTGTACTTGAATAGTAGCTAATTTTATTTTCTTCTCTAATAATTTCGTTGTCTGCTCATTTTATTTTCGCTGTTTTAATGTTTCAGTATAACGAGCAATGCACATCTGAGCTTCGAGAATAAGTTTTTGGGTAATCCCAACATTTTCAATTCCTCCGTGGAGAGTAACCGCATCATATATACACCTTCTAGCCACTAAAAATTCTTCTTTAAGATTTTCCATCAAGCATTCCTTATTTAATGAAAAACCTCTCTCCACATTAGCATTGCCGTGAAAAAGAGTAGTTACGACTTTCATTACTTTTCCAACATTTTCAGATGGTGGAAAATCTTCAAAAATTTGAATCCGAAACGATCCAGTCGTTCTTTTGATGTTAAAAAGTTTTTCAACAATTCTTTAACTACAGACTTAGAGCATATATTTTAAATTCACCATTGACTTCATCGACACTAACACTATCAATCCATTTATGTTTAGTCAATGTCAGTAATAAATTTTTCAATCGCTGTTCACAAACTTCCCAGTTTTCTAAAACACCTTCCGGGTCAAAACATCTGCTCGCTTTTGTCACTTTATAAGCTAGTGGTGAACGCTCTTGTAGCTTCAAAATGAATTTTTCCAAACACTTCTTACATTGCTGCCGGAATTCAAGAATTTCGAGTTGACTTTTATTTTTTATGTTAGATAATGCAATAGTGGTAGCTATCCCAAGATCAATTCGTTTAGGAGATAGTAAGTTCTTATCATTGCTTAAATCAATTTCATGCACAGTTTTTGCCGTTTTCATAATATCATGGTCAACAATGCGATTTACTAGTATATTGGTAAAGGCATTGTAAAGTAAAGGAGCCAAAGGTGCATCTGTTTGAAACTCTGTGGGGAATGGGTTGATATACGTATCATTAGCTAATGATCGAAAAAAAGTGAATTGTGCTGACAATAAAGGATCTTCAAACATTTTTACTATTGTTTGAAAACTTTCATACGTTGGCTATTTTTTCGGTGCAGCTTCAAGTTTTATAATGTATGTTGTCAGGAATGGAAGCATATCTAATGCTTGTTTTGCTACATTACTATTGTTTAACCAATGCACTGAACAAAATTTAAGTGGGAATAAATTTGAACCAGTTATTTCTGTATAAATTTCACGTCTTGCTGGTGAGTCTTTAAATAAATAATACGTAGATTACAAAAATTTCATAATATTCCATTCAGTTTCTCTTATATCTTCATCGTATGAAGCCCACAACTTCCCATTTCCAATATTTCTGGATCGTTTATATCGGTTTTTATTAATCCCTTCAGGTCTTTTAAGAACTTAAAATTGACATTAGCTCCATCCATAGAAAGAAAGAAGATATAGAGATATACCTTTTAAAAAAGCAGTTGCTAAATCTTGCGATTGTGTGAGTCCTAAAAAAAACTGACGTTAAAGACAGGGTCTTGACTTCTTTGGCATTTTTTGACTAATAACTTACATTTATGTCCATTTGTTGTTTTTCGCTATTTTATTCAGAGACTCGTCAAATCCTACAGTCAGGAAATCACAAATATTAAATATCCAATTTTGTCTCTGTAATTGCATTTTTGAGCTATTGCACCGTTTGGAAAAGAGAGTCGAGGAAAAGTTTCACGTGTTGTCCAGCTGAGCGCGGGGATGAATGTGTCATAACAGCTGAAATAGTCCATAGTATTTGTTTGGTCAGAAGCATGCCACTGCTCAAAATCGGATAACCGTGACCATGAATTAGATTATTCACCTTTGTGAGAGCACCGCTTATGCATATGCTCATCAATTCGCATCCCATATACATATGTTACGGTTTTCTGCGATTTGTACATAATTGCATTTTTTGTATGTTCTCATTACCACTTGCACTTTGCAAGCAGGTACATTTATACAAGTTAACTCGAAACGCAAACCACCAAAATACCAAGTCAGCATTGTCTGCCTAACATCCATTTCAGGCAATGCTGAACATTAACACCACCCCAGTCCATGACCAACGGCACGAGTTATGATCCAACGACAAGCAACAACAAACGATACTCACAAGCTATCGTAGCCGTGGGATCCGCTGGCGCAGCACAAATATAGCGCAAACAAGCGACGACTTACACTACACGCAAGTCTGCGTAATCGTGGGATTCGCTAACTCTGCATCTGACAAAACATAGCGACGACAGTGACGACGGCAGCGGCAGTGAGGACGGCTTAGGCTTAGACTTAAGAGTAAGAACGTTTTAGAGTTTAGTTCTGATCGAGCCTGAATAAAGCGCACTAGTGCCTAAAAATAATTGGCGCCCAACCGGGTAAAGGAAATACGAAGGATTCTCCAGAAAGTAAAAATCACCAAGGCATTTTGCGGTGGAGTGTCTTTAATGACTTCAAGGGACCCAAGGACTCATAAAGAATCGCTACACTCTTTAAAAACGTATCCTACAAGGACTCCAAGGATCCGAGGATTCATCAGAAAGCAGTTTATAATAAAAAACATGTTTCGAGTATTGTAAGTAGAGTGCTTATTAAAATAAAACATTATAATTTCTTTTGAATTAAAACTAAGTTTTCAAAATAGACGGAAAGGAATTTATTTTAGAAAATAAAGAGCTAATCATAAAATTTTATGAAACAACTTTTCCAGAGTTCAATAAAAAAGAAACAGTGTTGTCTTTTCTCAAAAACATTGTGTTTAGAAACAGAATTTGTGAAGAAAATTGTAATAAATAACTGAAATTATCTAGCCATGTCAACAAAAGAGTGTGATTGATTGATTCGACTATAGGAACGGTTACAAGTCTATTCACTTTTAATTTCCAAGTCTATGAGTGACTCGGAATTAGAAAACCTCTTAGAAAGAATTATTAAACTACAGGTGACCAGTAAAATGGATTCAAATCAGGTAGCCGCAGTGGTTCAAGCAGCCGTCTCAAGCGCTCTTGAACAACAAAGACAGACTTTCGAGGTTAAGCTCCAAAGATTAACGGAGCAAATCACTACATTGACCACTGGTCAAACGCCAAAAATATACCAACCGGTAAAAATATTACCGAATGTAAAGTGTGACGAACCCCTTGATCTGGTAAAATCATTACCAGAATTTGACGGTCAAATCAGTAGATATGTGTCTTGGCGACAAGCTGCCCATACAACTTACGAAGTTTTCAGAAGTTACCAGGGAAGTTCTAGACACTACCAAGCAGTTGGTATAATTAGAAATAAAATAAAAGCTTCTGCTGATGTCTGATTTTGGCATCCTTCAACACTGTTTTAAATTTCGACGCAATAATTGCGAGACTAGACTTTGCGTACGCAGACAAACGACCGATATATTTAATCGAACAACAATTATCCACCTTACGACAGGGTAACCTATCAGTGCTTCGATATTTCGACGAGGTTGAGAAAATATTAACTCTCCTCACGAATAAAACCATAATGACCCATGAGGGTCAAGTATCAGAATCAATTTGCAAAAAATACGCTTTAAGAGTTTTTATATCAGGCCTTAAAAGACCTTTATGTGACACACTAATTGCCTTTCGCCCCAAAGACCTACCTTGCGCTCTGGCATTAGCCCAGGAGGTGGAGTCAAATAGGGAAAGGTACTTATTTGCTTCAAATTTCGCAACGTCTATTGAAGACCAATATAAACTAGGAATAAACACTAATTCGGAGAAAAAGATGCAACAGCAACAAAAAAATCCGCATTTTGCAAATAAACAGCACAGAACAAATGATACTAGGACTAACAAGCAAGAACAAGTGACCCCATGGACGTTGACCCATCGGTTTCAAGACTAAGACAAAATGTAAATTGGCGTAGGGAACCATCACAGAAAGCCAACCAATACCAACAATAGAATCAAAGTAATAGTAGACAGGGTTATAGTTCAAATCAACAGCAGGGAAAACGACAGCCAGATTCAGATAGGGTTACTGGACCAAAGATGCAACGCATTAATACCTTAAATCAAGAAAAGATTAGTGAGGCAACTTATAATCAGGAAGCCGAAGATGAAGCTGAAGATCTCGAGGAGGAGCAATTGAATTTTTTAGAGGGAAGTTCCTACTCCCGTGGATTGAGCGAGGAGTAGGTTATCGAGGAAAAAAATTAAATTATTAGTGGACACAGGAGCTTCGAAAAATTACATCAAACCATTACCTGAGCTAAAAAATATAATTCCACACTATTTATAGTAAAGTCTTTGCACGGCAATAGTCCTGTAACACAAAAGTGTAGAATTAAGATGTTTGGCGTAACTGCAGATTTCTTTATACTACCAAATATAACAACATTCGACGGCATAATTGGGCTCGATTTGCTCAATCAGGTAAACGCCCAAATGGACCTCAGTACGGGTACAATAAAGCACGATTCTGGAACTGAAAAGCTCTTGTTCCATGAATGTAAAATGTAAACTTTATCAACATAAAAAGTGAAGAATTCCATCTTCAGTTCGTGAGCAATTTTGTGAAATTATCAAAGTAGAAATAAGGCGTTTGCTGACCCTAACAAACTTCAACACTAATAATTGGTACAATCAGAACAAAAACCGAACCGGTCTACTCGAGACTTTACCCATATCCTAAGGGTGTAGCCGACTTTGTAAACAATGAAGTGGCTGAACTTCTCGTCAATGGTATCATTCGACCCTCAAAGTCCCCTTACAATAAACCAATTTGGGTCGTTGATAAGAAGGGAGTAGATCAAACGGGAAATAAGAAGAAACGTCTTGTGATTGATTTCAGGAAACTGAATGAGGTCACAGTCGAAGATAAATACCCTATGCCAAACGCAATGGTAATCTTGTCAACCTTAAGAGGTGCACAATATTTTACCACCCTCGACCTTAAATCTGGGTTTCACCAGATCGAGTTAGCAGAAAGAGACAGGGAGAAAACCGCTTTCTCCGTTAACAACGGTAAATATGAATTTTGTCGTTTACCTTTTGGGCTAAGAAACGCCCCAAGCATCTTCCAGAGAGCAATCGACGATGTCCTCAGGGAGCAAATTGGCAAAACCTGCCACGTTTACGTTGACGATGTAATTGTCTATTCAAAAACTGCAGAAGACCATTTGAAAGATATCGAATGGGTGTTGCGGATTCTCTATGAGGCAAATATGAGAATATCCGCCGAAAAATCGAAATTCTTCAAGACCGATTTAGAATACCTAGGACTTGTTGTCTCAAGGGGAGGTGTGAAAACAAGCCCCGATAAAGTCAATGGAATCAAATGTTATGAGCAGCCAACCACTCTTCGAGGACTACGTTCCTTTCTTGGATTGGCTAGTTACTATCGATGTTTCATTAAAGATTTTGCCAGCCTTGCAAAACCTCTGACTGATATGCTAAAGGGAGAAAATGGCAAAGTAAGTGCCACACAGTCCAAAAAAATTAAAATTCAACTAGCACCAGAAGGTATAGATGCATTTAATAAACTTAGAGAAATTCTGGCATCAGAAGATGTCACGTTAGCTTATCCCGACTTCACTAAGCCATTTGACTTAACAACCGATGCATCCTCAAGGGTTTGGGGGCCGTCCTTTCACAAGAGAAAAAACCCATTACCATGATCTCAAGAACACTTAGAGATAGAGAAGAGCATTTGGCAACAAATGAAAGAGAACTCTTGACGATCGTATGGGCTCTTAACACTTTGAGGAACTACCTGTACGGTGTTAACCAGTTGAATATCTACACTGACCACCAGCCTCTGACGTTTGCGGTTTCTGATAAAAACCCGAACGCAAAAATCAAACGATGGAAGTCTCTAATAGAAAGTTTCAACGCAAAAATTTTCTATAAACCAGGAAAGGAAAACCATGTCGCTGACGCGTTGTCCAGACAGCACATGAATATGGTAGGAATTGAAATGGATGCAAGCTCCGACTGCGCCGCCATGCACAGTGAGGAGTCACTGACCTACACTATAGAGACGGTGGATAAGCCCGTAAATTGCTATAGAAACCAGATAATTCTTCAAGAAAGCGAAATCCAGTCAAAACAGACCTTTATAATATTTGGTTCAAAAAGCAGACATGTAATTTCATTACTAAAAACGCTGCAAGAAGTCATTAATGTGGCGTAGTTAACACAATACATTGCAGCCTACCAGTGTTGGAAAAAATTCAACACCGACTGGTAGAACTTCACCCCAACGTAAGATTCCGTCATACCGAAAAGATGGTTACGGACAAGAAATTATATTTGCTGAACACAACAGAGCTCATAGTGCAGCGCAAGAAAATGTAAAGCAGATCTGGGCTGACTATTTTTTCCCGAAGATGGATAAAAAGGCAAGGGAAATAGTAGCAAATTGCCGAATATGTTCAAAGTCTAAATACAGTAGACATCCCAAGAAGCATGTTATTGCGGCAACACCGGTTCCATGTAATCCTGGTGAAATATTACACGTCGATAAGTTTTCTAAATTTGCTATAGTGCAAAAAATCGCGTCTAGAACCATCATAGACGTAAAACCACCTATACTACAGCTAATAAACATTTTTCCAAACGTTAAAACTATATACTGTGACAACGAAAAGTCACTTAACTCAAATGCTATAAAATCAACTTTGCTAAATTACAACAATGTGAAAATCGCCAAGGCCCCTCCACTGCATAGCACCTCAAACGGGCAAGTGGAACGTTTTCACAGTACCTAAACTGAAATAGCTAGGTGTCTAAAACTAGAAAGAAATCTCGATAACACTGTTGACTTGATTTTGCTTGCCACCATAGAATATAATAAGACAATTCATTCAGTAACCCACGAAAAACCAATGGACATCCTTCATCCCAGCTCAGCTAACATTACGGAACTAGTTCGAAATCGTATCGAAAAAGCACAGGCCAGTGATCGTGAATACAATAATAAGGGTCGTCAGAATGTGACGTATAACGTTGGCGACAAGGTCCTAGTGAAAGTTAATCGAAGGCTAGGCAATAAACTCTCAACACTATTTACAGAAGAAGTAGTCGAACAGGACCTAGGCACCACCGTTCTTATAAAGGGGAGGAGGGTCCACAAAGACAACCTTCGTTCACCTTAATTAATCACTTTATTACTTTAAGTCTTGTATTTTAAATTACAGGATAATATCGACATTCCTATTGACGACCACTTTAACACAAAAGCTAACTGACTACACCAACTCCAACTACATCCCAATTTTGGACGGAAACGCAATAGTATGGGAACATTACGGTTATTTGACGCACTTTACCAACTTGACACTATATGCAACATTGAACGACGAGGCGGCAGGATTTATGGATCTTTTCCCATTGACACACATGAAGAAAATAGTAGAGACATAAAATACAGAAGAAGTAGTTGACATTCACCATCGACAGGCTCGATGCTTAAACTTTTTAGGTACTGCATTAAAAATCGTCGCCGGCACCCCTGACTTTGACGATTTCCAAAGACTACAACTAAGACAGGATATGCTCATTGACTCTAATAACAGACAGTACAAAATTAATACGCATATTCAGCAAAAAATCTTGGAAATCACGCAAACAATAAACACAATTATAAACTCAACAAGAAAGGAAGCAATAGACACAGGTCATCTTTACGAACCAATACTTGCAAGAAATAGTGTAATAATCCTCGAACTGCAATCAATCACAATCTCAATAGCCCTAGCTAAGTTGAACCTAGTGAACCCAATAATACTAGATAATAGTGATATTAATAATATTATCAATGAGCACTCGACTAACATAACTATAATAGAAATAATGGGAATGTCTAGCATTAAGGCTTTACAAAATAAGAATAATTTGTACTTTGTAGTTAAGTATCCAATCCCTCAAATTGTTTGTAAAAAATATAGTTTATTCGCCGTGCCTCACAAAGGACGAGTCCTACACTTTGGGGATACTAATACCGTCGCTGAGTGCGGAAACGAAGCGTATGCAGTTAAATGTGAAAAATCAACTTTTGCAACTTTTTGCAAGAAGCAAACAACCCCTACTTGTTGTCAGCAACTATTCACAGGTGCTGTAGCAAATTGTTCAACTACTACCAATAACGATAAGGGCATCAAACAAATCGATGACGGCATTGTCATTATCAACAATGCCACAGCAACAGGAGATAGCAGAACCGTCAGCGGTACTTACCTTTCGACCAGTTAGTAAAGGTAAGGACTTTCGATTAGTTAGTAAAGGTAAATGGGACCGAGTATCAAAATCGAAATCATACTCCTACTCGTACTCCTGGCACTCCAACGGCTCAAAGAGTCAATCTTTTAGGACATATAGAGACATTGAGTTTGAACTATCTTCATGAAATGAATGCGGAAAATATCAACCATATTGGTACTCTTCGAGGAGAAGTCAACTCAACAACCTTGTTTTTTATAGTAACTATAGCATCAATCTTTATCCTAGTAATCTTGCGACTTGCTCTAAGCAAATATAAAAAACACACCGTGAAAAAGGCAATGAATGTCTTAGTAAGAGAGGTCACCGAGAGAATCGTGGACGATTCCCACTTAGGAAGGGAGGAGTTAACTCGAAACGCAAACCACCAAAATACCAAGTCAGCATTGTCTGCCTAACTTCCGTTTCAGGCAATGCTGAACATTAACATCACCCTAGTCCATGACCAACGGCACGAGTTATGATCCAACGACAAGCAACAACAAACGATACTCACAAGCTACCGTAGCCGTGGGATCCGCTGGCGCAGCACAAATATAGCGCAAACAACGACGACTTACACTACACCCAAGTCTGCGTAATCGTGGGATTCGCTGACTCTGCATCTGACAAAACATAGCAACGACAGTGACAACGGCAGCGGCAGTGAGGACGGCTTAGGCTTAGACTTAAGAGTAAGAATGTTTTAGAGTTTAGTTCTGATCGAGCCTGAATAAAGCGCACTAGTGCCTAAAAATAATTTGTACAGGAGCCCCACGTATAGACTACCACAATTTAGAGAGCAAGTGGTAAATAATATCCGTCAGATAAATGAGCAGTTTAATGGACCATCAGTAGTCCTTGGAGACTTAAACATATGTCGCCTCACAGCAACTGACGATTTAAAGGGTCGATTACAACAGTTGGGATTTCAATCTATGTACATTGGACAACTTCGCCACAACAAAACAGCAATAGATTGGGTATGGACAAACATGGATCCAGCAATGACCTCATGTATCACATAAGAAACACCACATAGTGATCATGACGGAATATTTTTAAATTTTAGAAAATAGATATGTTATATATGTAGATATATATTAGATTCAATATTAATATAACTTAGTATAATAATATTAGGTGTAAGTCATAGATATGAGCAATGTAATTTATATAGTATAAATATATTTTATAGAAATATAAATACATATATATTATATTTGCTCGATGTTTTTATAAAGCAAACTGTAAATATATATATGTAATAATTTATAAATATTATAATTTTTTTCCATTAAGTTTATGCTAATAATAAATCTTCTTAAAATTTGAAATAACTGTAAACGTCGAAAAGATCCATTTTCTTTATTAAATAACCTTTATGTTTCTAGCAAACAACCTGCCTAATCAGAACTAGTAAAATGTTTTCCTTTGGATGAAAACTACTGGCCGGTTACGTCTTTAGATTTACTTAAACACATAGTTACCAAAAGAAATTTACCTGTGAAGGGTATATTAGCTTCAATGCAGCCGAAGTTAACGTTTTTTCTTGTTTTTCGGTTGAAACCATAACAATCTTGGATTTCTTTTTCTCCGGAATAATTAAATTATCGTTGTTTACCTTTTGTTGGATTTTATAATTATTAATAAAAATAGTTTCCGGTCCTCTAAACATTAATTTGTTCCTCTAGAAATAATATCCGCCGGATTGTCTTTTGAGCAGATATGTCCCCAATTATTTATGGAGGTGTTGGTCTGTATGAAATTTACCATATTCATCGCAAATATCTGTAAACGTCCATGATCTAGCTGTAACCAGTTCAGTACTATTGTGCAATCTGTACTAAAGTAAATAGAACATTTAAGACTTTCTAAAATTGTTTGTGTCAATTCTACTAAGAGGACAGCCGCACACGGTTCCAGTCGCGGTATTGTTATTATGTTTATTGACGCGACTCGCGATTTAGCTGCAAGTACATTTACATAAGTTTCGACTGCTTCAGATTTTTCGTAAACTACGGCTTTTCATCCCAATCAGTTTTTGATTTCAACATCTCTTGTAATAAAATTTTTGAAATAACTGTGACGGTATTCACAAAGCCCAATGAGTCGAAACGTCTGAAATAGTGATTCTTTTAGTAATCTTGTCGTTGCACTTCAAATTGCAAGTTATATGAAAGTGGTCGTCGAATGGAGTCCAAGTGACACCTAATACTTTAACTTCGTTGTTAGTTTCCTTGTTTAATTCAAGTTGATTTTCTCTGTCTTCAAGAGGAATATTTTTTAAAAGTTCAATGTTATTGGAACAACATTTTCTAGGGTTGAATCTATATTTTTTAAAAGTGATTTAACATTACCCTGGATTAACTTGACATAAGATCATCCATGTAAAAGTCTACATTAATAATTTCGACTACTTCTAGGTAATAATTTCTTTTCTTTCTTTGTGGAGATCTATCCGAACGTGTCCTTTGGCGTAGGTGAATGAATGTGAGTGATATCGCTCGCCGAAACCAACGTCAAGAAGTGTGGCCGCAAGCCGATTTTCAACTTGCGCTGTGGCGCGCCGCATTTTCGTTCGTATCTCGGGAACGGTTCGTAGTACGGCCATGATCACATATACCATTTCGGTAGCAAATGATGTGACAAATAACTTTTGTTTTATACATTTTGCCATGAGATGCGTATTTCAGGCGCTAGGTAAACAATTTCACGATTTTAGGCGAATTTCCGAAATTTCAAGGCCGGAGTTGGGGTTGAAGATGCAATCCGATCTCAAAACAAAAAGTTGCATTGGAATCAGGAAGTACTAAGGCAACTTTTCCGCACTATTAGAAATCCCGAATCGAAAAAGTCCGGAATCGACCCACCCTAATTCCCAACTCCCTGAGCTGACATGCAGCCTCACAACATGACGGAATCACCGCCATGCTTAACAGTTGCTTTGACGTTTTTAATACTCAATTCTAAATTTGGTTTCCGCCAGACTTTACGTCGACCATGCGATCCAAAAATATTATATTTGCTTTCGCCACTAAATATTACAGTTTTCCAAAAGTTAAAAGTCAATTGTTATTTTTATGCACTTTCCGCACTGATTCATCTGACATTTTTGTACACACCCTGCTCTAAGTTCATCGTTTATTTTTGGGCCTGCTTTTTCTAGGTTACCGCGTTCTTTGAACTTTTTACCACACTTTCTCTACTCAGGCGATATCGGCTAAACATATCCCTAATATAATTTGTGGATTTACCTTCATTATGAAGGTGCAAAATTATTTCTTTCTCAGTAGGAGTTAATTCTTTATAATTAGGCATTTCTAATGTGCACGAACCCACGATCACAATAGAAATTAATGCAACTACAACTAAATTCAATTCTAATATGTACTAGAAACCATAACATTATTAAAGAATAGAAAACCAAACGTAATCCGCACCAACTAGCAGATTTGAAATCGAAGGCAAAATACTTTTGTGAGCACAGAATTTCGTCGAAACGCATATTTTTTGTTTGATCTGCGTAACGGAGGAGGAGAAGAGGAGGTCTTCCTCTTCCTCTGCTTTCTCCAGCGGGTACTGCATCGAATACTTTCAGAGCTGGAATGTTTTCATTCATTCGGACAACTAGCGTAGTCGCTGTCTCTTAATACGCTGAATTATGTCAATGCGGTCGTATATTTCATACAGCTCATCGTTCCATCGAATGCGATATTCGCCATGGCCAATGCGTAAAGGACCATAAATCTTTCGTAGAACTTTTCTCTCGACATCTCGCAACGTCGACTCATCAATTGTTGTCATCGTCCAAGCCTCTTCACCATATAGCAGGACGAGAATAATGAATGACTTATGGAGTTTGGTTTTTGTTCGTCGAGAGAGAACTTTACTTCTCAATTGCCTACTCACTCCGAAGTAGTACCTGTTGGCAAGAGTTATCCTGCGCTGGATTTCCAGGCATTGTTGGTGATGTTTATACTGGTTCCAAGATAGACGAAATTATCTACGACTTCGAAGTTGTGACTATCAACAGTGACGTAAGAGCCAAGTCACGAGTGGGACGACTGTTTGTTTGATGACAGGAGATATTTCGTCTTGCCCTCGTTCACTGCCAGACCCATTTTCTGTGCTAACGGCGCGGGTGTTGAGGCTAACGATATCAACCAGAAGGTTGAAGAAGTCGTACGATAGGGAGTCGCTTTGTCTGAAATCTCGTTTGGTATCGAACGGAGCTTTTGGTGTTGCTCAACGTCAGTTTACACAGCCGTATTAGTTTTGCGGGGATTCCAAATTCAGGCATCGTGGCATAAAGGCAGCTCCTTCTCGTGATTTCTAAAGCAGCTTTGAAATCGACGAAGAGGTGGTGTGTGTCGATTCTCCTTTCACGGGTATTTTCCAGGATTTAGTTCACGGTGAATATCTGGTCCTTTGTTGATTTGAATGAATATGTGGGATATATAAATAAAATTCAAGGAGAATCCTTCCCTGGCACTAGTATATCTGTATGTCAAAAATGGGTTGAATCGGGGTAAAATTTCTCTTAGCCTCCGGGTAACTTTGTACTGTATATATAGGCCAATATGTGAGTTATCCCAATGAAAATGAGATATCGTATTGGACTAATACAATGTATTTTTGTGTCTAAAATAAACAAATTTGAACGAAAACTTGACCTAGCCTCTATATAATTAATATCAGTATTTTTGAACTTCCGGCTGACTTTACTCTATATGATTAGTTTTTATCTGGTATGTTAAAACTATGTGGTATTGGGAATAATATATAAAATCGTATCGATTCTACCCCAACTCCCATATACTACATACCATGATTTTCGTTTTGTCTGTCAGTATATGAGTTATATAGTATTATAACTATTCTGTGCACTTGACAAATTAATAAAATATTGAAAATTAATTAAAATATTTATCAAGTAAGAAATATTTTGGTATTCTGTGGCAATCTTGATATAAGTAAAGGCTTTAGTTCGCAAAGCTTTTCCCCACACGTGTGATGAACAAAATAATGTAAATAGAAACAGCTGATTTTTATTCAAATTATATTTATTCGTTAAAATGGACTCTTCTGCAACGTAAGTGTTGAATTATATTAATTAGTTATTAACAAAATTTAAATTTTAACTTTTTTTTGATAGTCAACCAAAACACGATCGAGCTACTCACGAGCAGCTGGAGGCTTTTGTTTCATTTTGCCAAGCGCATCCAGAAATGGGTACGGGGAAAAATTGTCCAAAAACGCCTCAACAAACGAAGGAATTGTGGCAACAGCTGGCAGATGAACTGAATTCTTGTAGATACAAAGTGCTGCAAAATGGAAAGAGGTAATATTTTAGTTTATGTTGATACATATATTCGTTTATTTATTATATCGTGTTAATTTATAGATGTTATGCGTTTGGAAAAGTCAGCTGCGCACTCGTGCAAGGCGATTAAAAATGAGACAAAGGCTTACAGGTGAGGTCCAAGTTCCAAGCCGATGACCGAGTTTGAAGAAAAGGCTTTATCCACCTTTGGTTCGGCTGTTGTGGATGGGATAAAAGATGTCCAAATCTTTGGTTTAACGTCAATAGAGCCTTTGACGGTTGAATGCGCAATTTCATCACCCACGGGTAGTCCTCTCCAATTATGCAGTCCCGTAGAAGCAACCCCAAACCCCGAACACCATCTGGCAAGTCCATCGACACCATCTACATATCCATTCCTTAGCTTGGAAAACCAGGTAAGTTTTCATTATGATATAACTAGCTGACCCCACAGTCGTTGTGCTGCGTGAAATTATGTGTTTAGAAATGAAAAAGTTGAATTTATCATTTCACTTTTTTTCAATGTATCGCAGCTTGATAAACAACATTTTTTGGTTTCTGTTCCGGTGTATAGAAAAGATGGTTTTTCAACTCGTGAGCAGGCCACGTATACCTGGCCGAGTGAAAAACATAGCATTTCCAAATGTATACCATACACTATGCGACTATCCTTGTGTCTCAAATGCAATTTTCACTGGAATACGTTTGAACTGAAATGGCAAATCGTTAGATCTCAGAGGAATTCGTAGAATCAAGCATTCTGCCCCTTTGTATTCGATAGCTGCGTCACAATCAGTCAGGTTCCATTACACAGTTTCGGCGCCTGAAGATTGTGGAACATAATAACGACAGATCCAACTTTGAGACGCAAATGATGCGGTGGCATACCAAGCCTATTCAAAGAATTTAGAAATTCCACGATCGATCAATTTGTATGAGCGCAAGTCTCCCGGAATTTGACTTTGAATCTTCCAGTTTAAGTCAACAACATCGGTATTTTTGGCAGCTAACATTGCGCTTGCACTTAAGGAATTGTAGTTACGATAATTTGTCCAATGTCCGAATATTCGTGATGAGTTCATCTTTGGTGAATTGGTAAAGGGAATTTACCCATTTCTAATTCTTAGCGAATACGATGTAAAATGTCTTCGGCAATGTCATTTTTGTTCGTACTCCATAATTGACGCTAATTTGATGGCTGATCATCGCGAAAAGTGTGCGAACTTCATTCCAGTGATTATCATGTTCCAGCAATTGTAATTGTAATTGTATGTATAATATCAAGATATTTCCGAATAGAGCAAGTTCTCGCAAACGGTTCACTGACGAAAGTTGAGAAAAAACTCGTAAATGTTAATTTTGTTGCTGGGGGTGTTTTCTCTGTCTGTACTGTATTCTCTGGGTTGAAATACACTCTCCAAATTAACTGCGAGACGCACAACAGTCGGAAAACGTTCATGAATTGCAAACGTAAATATCCTACAAAGCGCTTTATTGCAGATCACGTATCGACCGTATCGTTCAAGACCAATAACCGCCATGTTGCTTCCTTTGGTGACGTATTTACACACGTATTTTATCGATTACACCAAACTGCAATACGCAACATTGACATGACTTTTGAATGTGAATTAGACAACAGTGGCGAATATGGTACGATCCATATGTTGTCGACTTCGATGTGTTGTTAACTTCGATATTCACGCCTCTAAATTGAATACTAAATGTTCTGCCATTGTCATCTGGTGAGCGACGCTGATACATTGGATATCCATCATTTCTAGTTTGTGTTTCCGAAAGAAAAGCACCTGGATAGTGTTTCGTACATTTATTGTCAGACATACAAACCGAAGTGGTACTATGATGTCCGTAAGGTACCTGAACCATAATGGTTTCGTATAATTCTGCTTCTATCTCCGGATCAGGAATTTCCGCAGAAATGATTTCATCAATTTGATTTGGTGTAACCACCATCCACCATCCAAAGAAGAATATGTGCGTGCGGCAAACCTCTCTTTTGCCACTCAACAGAGTACATCCAGCATCTAACAGCACCACATATACGTTGCTTTAAGATAAAGTTTACAAAACATCGGAACTGTTGTTTGAAAAGTTGTCCTCTGACATCGTGACGATCGCATGCTGATTGCCCGCGATCCATAATTTCATTCGTATGTCATCGCATCCTGGGAATACTCGGTCATGTGCCATGGGCTGTCAATATACATACTTATGTTGATGCCAAAACGAACGCGACCTCTTCGTGGCATCGTAACAAATTTCAATCTGTAGTTGAGCACTTTGTGTGAAACACACATACGTTTTAACGGAATAAATTTCACTAATTTTTTTTTGAATAACGGGAATAAAGAAAGCAAACGACAAATTTGACAATTGAAAAACAAAAGAAAAAAAGTTGAAAAAAAAATTTTGTATGAAAAAAGTTTTTTTTTTGGAATTGTCCAACTTTCCAACTTTTCCTCACGAAAAGCATACGGTTTTTTTTATTTCTAAACTTTCCTCGATCCACAGCGAATAACCTCTGAAAATATCATCAAGATTGGTTCAGCTGTTCTCGAGCATTAGCGTTACTAACAGCATTCATTCGTTTGTATGGGAAAAAGAAAAGGGCTCTTTTTATGGGTTTTCCGGCAATTATTCGAATTTTTTTCGCCATAAAAACTATCCTTGAGCCTCAACGAACATTTTAAAAAAGAATTGGCAAAATTGGTTCAGGCGTTTTTGAGTTATGCGCCAGCATTTAAAATCATGTTCGTTTTTATATCCTTTTTAAAATCGTATTTAAAAATTTATTTTCTTCATAATTTTTTTTTTCGGAAAATTTTCCAGAATTTTCTTAAGTATTCTCCTTGTTTGGGCGGAGACCTGTCCGAATTGGTGGTAATCACCGAAATCGGTCCAGGCGTTCTCCAGTTATAAGCGTAGTAACTAACGTCACTTTCTTTCATATATATAGATTAAAAAATACACATATACAATTTTTTGCAATTGCTGTTTACGTTTTTTCTTTTAAGGATGCTTCAACTTCGGTGCTATGTATCACGAAGTGCACGCAACAAACTCATCAGCACTTTGATAGCTGATATACCAAAAAGGAATGCTGCTGAAGAGGAGAGGCGACGGGAGAATCGTGAAATGATGCAGGCCATTCAAGGCCTAACTAATTCCATAACGCTATTAATAAAATCTTATAATAATAATCAAAAACAATTTTTAAAGCTTAATTAAAATAATACTAAGTTATGTGTAATACTTTTATTTAATTAATATTTATTGAATTCAATAAGTTTGGTTTTTTTGTTTTATTATAAAAAAAAATGAATACAAATTTCAATTTGATTTCTTTTAACAAAAATGATAAATAAATAAACGAATAATGTAAGTAAGTAGTGTATTTCGAAAGTCGAATTGTGAGAATATTTATATATGTACATTAGGGTGTTTTTTTTTAAAGTATTAATTTTTTTCAGTCCCGTCACGAAATTTCTATGGAAGTACCCTAAAAAAACTTCCGTGAAAATTTAAGCCTTTAATATTAATATTAAGAACTGGACCAAGGCCTGTAAAAATTTTCCATAGAAAATACACTACATACAATCTTGAGTTTTTATCTTTAAATTCCTACAGATCAGAGGTATTTTATGGCATCGCTTTGACTCTAGACCAGTGGCGCTCAACGCAATAAAAATCCAAACACGCGTGTTTGACTGATAATTCTGCTACTACGAAAAATATCACACGAAAGCGGCTGAACACGTACGCCAGATACGTACGAAAATCTATAGCAAGGTTTGTGCAGCGCAAACGTAAAATGTAGTAGTATTGAGGCGTGCGCACCACTGCTCTAGACGCATATTTCTCAGAACTGTTCACTCTACAAAAGTGCCCCATGCAACAAAGTCGTAACTCACACCGACGAGGTAGTTCCGGGCTCTAAGCCCGATTTTTCCAAGAATTTCGTTTTTTTTTATATATCTCGTAAATGAGAAGAGATATAGAAAAAATGTAAATGACAAACTTGTAGGAAATTTTATTTGCTACAAAAAAGGTCTGAGGGCAAAATCGCTATCATTAATACTTCTTAAGATATTCGGCTTTTTAAGAAAGACTGTATGCAATTTTCATAGATTTTAATATACATATATCATCTATAAAAATTCTATAAAGCCATACCCATTATTACACTTTTTGGGATTTTCTTTTGACTCTATTGACAATTATGTTTTCTCATTCAAATAAATCAAGAAGTGACATAATTTTTTTCATCGCATCGCACCACCAACTACATACATATATATGTACGAGGTGTGTTCCAAAGTAAACAGGACTTTTTGAATCTAGCGCCCCCTGGTGGCGCCATCTATATGCTGACTGGTGCGGTCTAATCTGCTATCTTTATCGATTGTCCAGTGAGAATTTCATGAGATTTTATCCATTGGAAGTGAAATTATTGCGTTTTAAATGTCAGTATGTTTGTATTATCGGTGCGAAAATGAGCTTCGAACAAAGAGCCAACATTAAGTTTTGTTTTAAAATTGGTAAAACTTTTACCGAAACGTTTCAATTGATGAAACAAGTTTATGGCGCTGAATGCCTATCCCGTAGCACAGTGCACGAGTGGGTTTTCAACGTTTGCAAAGTGGTCGTGAGGACATAAATGACGATCAACATATGGGCTAATCAAAATCCGTGATCCGGAAATTGCATCGAAACTGTGCGTGAATTCTTTAAAAATCAGCCGAAATCATCATTGAAATTCATGGAAATGGAATTGAACATCTCCAAACCATCGATTTATCGCATTTTTACCGAACATTTGGTTCGGTTTGTTCCGCACAAATTAACTGACGACCAAAATTTCTCAGAATCCAACATTCGAGGGACATCCTTAAAGAGGTTTATCGGACCAAAAATCACATTTTAACCATTAAACACTCCCCGTATTCACCTGATATGGCACCGTGCGACTTCTTCCTTTTCGAAAAATACATTTGCCCATGAAAAGAAAGCATTATGCAGACGTAGAGACCATTCAAAAGGCTTCCACCGGCATACTGGCCGCCATACCGACCAATGAGCTAAAACACTCGTTCGACATGATTTTGGACCGTGCAAAAAGCTGTATTGAAGCAGAAGGATACTATTTTGAATAAAGCAAATTGATTTTGTATATCGGTTCTGCCGTTTTCAAGTTTTAGCGAGACAAATGAACAAAGTAAAATCGCGGTTTGCACACATATTTTTCTCATTTTCTCACTGCATGAATCTTCTCTGGATCTCCACGAATGTTTTAAGACTAAAACAAGAAAAAACGTAAACTTCGGCTGCACCGATGCTAATATACCCTTCACAGGTGCATAACTATGTGTTCAGTTTGTTTGGAAGCTTTACGCCATAGTAATCCCATCTGACCAATTTTTTCGGAGATTATGTTATTACCTTAAGCAGAGAATGGAGTCATGTGTAGAAGTTCACGCAAATGAGGAAAGTTCTCTGATCGCCATTCACTTGGGAGTGGCCAGAAACGATTCTTTTACACATGGCTCCAGCAGCTCATTACTTCCGGTCTTTGACCAAGTATCCTCTGGATAGCCTAAGAACATCCGTTTGAAGGCGAGCTAAAGTGAGAAGGCGAAACATCCCCTGCATAGGGTTGTGCGCTGGGTTTGGGACCTGCCACGTAAAAAAACACCCCCAGTGAATAGATATAACCAGCCTCGGATGAGGGACCCCCCTTTTGATGACGACCATGACAAACGAAATAAGGACTACGAATTGAGGGCATGCACCTGGAATGTCCTGTCCCTTAATTGGGAAGGTGCCGCTGCCCAGCTGGTTGATGTCCTCGTGAAAACAAAGGCTGACATCACCGCCGTTCAAGAGATGCGATGGACGGGACAAGGACAGAGACGAGTAGGTCCTTGTGACATTTACTACAGTGGCCATATAAAGGAGCGCAAGTTTGGTGTAGGATTCGTGGTGGGAGAGAGACTCCGTCGCCGAGTACTATCATTCACGGCGGTGAATTAACGTCTAGCCACAATCCGCATCAAAGCGAGGTTTTTCAACATATCGCTAATTTGCGCCCACGCCCCGACGGAAGAGAAGGACGATGTGACCAAAGATGCCTTTTATGAGTGCTTGGAGCGCACTTATGAAGGCTGTCCCCGCCACGATGTCAAAATCGTGCTTGGCGACTTTAACGCCAGGGTGGGCAAAGAAGGTATCTTTGGCACTACGGTCGGTAAATTCAGCCTACCCGACAAAACATCCCCAAATGGGTAGAGGCTGATTGACTTCGCCGGGGCCCGAAATATGGTTATCTGTAGTACTAGATAACAGCATAAGAAGATTCATCAAGCTACCTGGCTGTCTCCGGATCGAAAAACTACCAACCAGATCGATCATGTTGTGATAGACGGAAGACACGTTTCCAGTGTTTTAGATGTGCTTGCGCTCCGAGGTCCTAACATCGACTCGGACCACTATCTTGTTGCTGCTAAGATTCGCACCCGCCTCTGTGCAGCAAAAAACGCACGTCAACAAACACAAGGAAGGTTCGACGTCGAGAAGCTGCAATCACAACAGACAGCCGAACGATTTTCTACTCGGCTTGCACTCCTGCTTTCTGAGAGCACTCGTCAACAACTCGGTATAAGGGAACTGTGGGACGGCATTTCAAACTGCTTACGTACAGCTGCAACCGAAACCATTGGCTTTCGGAAAGTGCAAAAGAACAGCTGGTACGACGAGGAGTGCCGTGTCGCAGCGGAGAGAAAACAGGCTGCCTACCTCGCAACGTTACGGTCGACCACTACACGTGCGGGATGGGATAGATACCGAGAGTTGAAGAGGGAAGCGAGACGCATTTGTAGACAGAAGAAGAAAGAGGCCGAAATGCGTGAGTAAGAAGAGCTTGATAAGCTGACCGACCTGATAAGTTGCATGCATCAGCTTCTTTGTAAAATATGGTCGGACGAAAGCATGCCCAACGATTGGAATTTAAGTGTGCTATGCCCAATCCATAAAAAAGGAGACCCTACAATCTGCGCCAGCTACCGTGGGATTAGCCTCCTCAACATCGCATATAAGGTTCTTCGAGCGTATTGTGTGAAAGGTTAAAGCCCACCGTCAACAAACTGATTGGACCTTATCAGTGTGGCTTTAGACCTGGCAAATCAAAAACCGACCAGATATTCACCATGAGCCAAATCTTGGAAAAGATCCGTGAAAGGAGAATCGACACACACCACCTCTTCGTCGATTTCAAAGCTGCTTTCGACAGCACGAAAAGGAGCTGCCTTTATGCCGCGATGTCTGAATTTGGTATCCCCGCGAAACTAATACGGCTGTGTAAACTGACGTTGAGTAACACGAAAAGCTCCGTCAGGATCGGGAAGGACTTCTGCGAGCCGTTCGATACCAAACGAGGTTTCAGACAAGGCGATTCCCTATCGTGCGACTTTTTCAACCTGCTTTTGGAGAAAATAGTTCGAGCCGCAGAACTAAATAGAGAAGGTACCATCTTCTATAAGAGTGTACAGCTGCTGGCGTATGCCGATGATATTGATAGCAGTATCCGCCGGGGGAAACAGAGGAAGAGGAAGACCTCCACTCCGTTGGGAGGACCAAGTGGAGAAGGACCTGGCTTCGCTTGGAATATCCAATTGGCGCCACGTAGCGAAGAGTAGAAACGACCGGCGCGCTGATGTTAATTCGGCTATAATCGCGTAAGTGGTGTCTACGCCAATTAAGAAGAAGAAGCAGTAATCCATGTCAAATTTCGTGAAGATACCACGTCAAATGCGAACGTTTCCATACAAGCCCTTGATTCCGATCGTTCGGTCTGTATATGCAGCTATATGATATAGTGAGCCGATCTGAACAATTTCCTCCGATATTACTATATTTCTATGAACAATAACTCATACCAAATTTCGTGAAGATATATCGTCAAATAAGGAAGTTTCCCATCCAAGCGTTTGATTCCGATCATTCAGTTTTTATGAAAAATTTCATGAATATAACTGGTCAAATGAAAAAGTTTTCTAGTGAAACAGCTTTCCATACCAGCACTAGTTTTCGATCGTTCCGTCTGTATAGCAGCTATATGCTATAGTGAATTTCTTCCGATATTACCTTATTTCTATGAACTATAACTCATACCAAATTTTGTGAAGATATATCGCCAAATGAGGAATTCCCATGCAAGCGTTTGTTTCGGATCATTCAGTTTGTATGCTATAATAAACCGGTCTGAACAATTTCTTTGGAGATTACAATATTATCTTCGAAAATAACCTGTGCCAACTTTTGTGAAGATATATTTTCAAATGTGAAAATTTTCCATACAAGAACTTGACTCCGATTTTTCAGTTTGTATGGCAACTACATGTTATAGGGGTCCGATATCGGCAGTTCGGACAAATGAGCAGCTCCTTGAAGAGAAAATGACGTTTTCAAAATTTCAAAACGATATTTTAAAAACTGAAGTACTGGTTCGTATATATACAAACGGACATGGCTAAATCGACTCAGCTCAACGTGCTGATCATTTATAAACTTTTATGTGTATACTTTATAAGATCTCCAATACTTCCTTCTGGGTGTTACAAACTTCGTGGCAAACTTAATATACCCTGTTCAGGGTGCCATAACTTACCATTAAAATAAAATATATAACTGTAATTTGATACAGCAGATTGTATTAGCAACGGACACTTGTGGGTCAACAACTGTCAAAAAATGGGCCTAGTTCCGCCCTCTAATAGGTTTAATATATATGTATCTCGTAAATTATTCAAGCTAAAATAACCAAAGCGTCATTAGAGAAAGAGTATGTAAGCGGATGACAATTCCGACTATTTTTCATATAACTGTACAGGTAAAAACTACTAACAGTGCGTTATACGTCAGGGACATTAAATTTTATCCCCGATGTAGTATAAGAGCGTATTATAGGAGACGGGATCAAAAGTGGACGATAGGCATGGCCCCGCCCACATATTTGCCCGATATATTACAACCAAAAAATGAGCGAAAATTGCGAACAATGTGTGAGATATGTATATGTATAATTGAAATTCGAAGAAAATTCTTTCTTGATAATAGATAGATACTTCCACAGTCTCCGATTTTCGAACTTCCGGGTGACTTTATACTTCATATATCGGTCAATAAATGAGTCATCATAATAAAATTAAGATAACGTGTTTTTATGATAGTTGCACTAGCTTTAATCCCTTCTTGTTTTATACTAATTTTGGGCATTGCGTGGCGGCGAAGAACTGATGCATCAGTTTCTTTGTAAAATATGGGCGGATGAAAGCATTCCCAACGATTGGAATTTAAGTGTGTTTTGTCCAATACACCGTGAGAAAAGCCTCCTCAACATCGCATATAAGGTTCTATCGAGCGTATTGTGGGAAAGATTAAATCTTACCGTCAACAAACTGATTGGACCTTACCAGTGTGGCTTTAGACTTGGCAAATCAACAACTGACCAGATATTCACCATGCGTCAAATCTTGGAAAAGACCCGTGAAAGGAGAATCGACACTCACCATCTCTTCGTCGATTTCAAAGCTGCCCTTGACAGCACGAAAAGAAGCTGCCTCTATGCCGCGATGTCTGAATTTAGTATCCCCACAAAACTAATACGACTATGTAAGCCGACATTGAGCAACACCAAAAGCTCCATCAGGATCAGGAAGAACCTCTCCGGACCGTTCGATACCAAACGAGGTTTCAGACAAGCCGACTCTCTTTCATGTGACTTCTTCAACTTACTTCTGGAGAAAAAAATTCGAGCTGCACCGAAAAATCTTCTAAATTTGCACCTAAACGAATGGGTGTGGCAGTGAACGAGGTCAAGACGAAATATCTCCTGTCATCAAGCAAACAGTCGTCGCACTCGCCACTATGCACCCGCGTCACTGCTGACACTCATAACTTTAAAGTTGTAGATAGTTTCGTGTACCTGGGAACCACCAGCAACACCAAAAACAATTTCCGCCTAGAAATCCAACGCAGGTGCTACTTCCGACTAAGCAGGCTATTGAGAAGTAAAGTCCTCTCTCGACGAACAACAACAATATTCTAAAAGTCATTCATTATTCCCGTCCTGCTATACGATGCAGATGCATGGACGATAACAACATCTGATGAGTCGACGTTTCGAGTTTTCGAGAGGAAAGTTGTGCGAAAGATTTATGGTCCTTTTCGCGAATAACCACCTAAGCGGTTTCTACGCCAGTAAAGAAGAAGAAGAACGCGTAATATGTGCAACACGTCTCATAATGATACCTAAGTTTTTACTAAGATTCGCTTGCCCAGTTGGAAAGACGGACGAGCTTAGATTTATATTTCTCTCGTTATTTCAATCATATATATGGTATATTTATTAAACATATAAAATTCTTGTGTCACGATGATAGTTGCCAAATTCTTCCTAAACGATATATTTTATCGGTGAAGAAGTGTTCCTTCCATAATTTAAGTATGCTCTGGGCATTAATCACTAGATCACCTCTGGGAATTCTACAAAATTATGCTCCAGTCTTCAAACCTTCTGTTAGTCGCCGCATATTTTCGTGGAATTTTCGAGTATTACCCGACATGCTTCTCAAGCTCTTCCTACTCACGCATTTCGGCCTCTCTTTTTTTGTCTGCATATGTTGTGGTCGAGTAGAAAATCATTGGACTGTCTGTTGTGATCGCAGCTTCTCGAAAAAATACATACCATCGCATTGACTGTTGCGTTATCTGGCATTGCTGTAACTTGTCAATTGCATTTAAACGCACAACTTTAAGTGGCATGCTTTTGCATGAGAAAAGCATCCAATTTCTTTGTTTCCTAAAAAGGCCCTGTCCAAAAATATTATACACTCCATTGAGATCAGAGATTAATCTTTGTATTTTTAATTGAAATATTAAGTAGCAGAAGTAGTACTTATATTCGAAATATAATTCAGTTTTCGTCTTAATTCTTCTTTTCTTCCGCCTTGCCTTTAAACCCATATATTGGCAAATATGTGGGTTATCTTAATAAAATTTAGAGAGCGTATTTCTTATAACGGTGAGTATTTGTGCTTAGAATAAATAAAATTGGGTTAAAACTTGCCCTAGACCCCAATAACCAACATGCCTTATATACCTAAAAGTATTAAAGCGGCTTTATTCCTTTCAAGTTGCAAGAGTGTAAAATGTTCGGTTATAGCCTTTCTTACTTCTTTAATAAACAGTTTTACCAGCACTTGAAGGATTTTCCCAAGCTTTGATTTTTGCAAGTTGCAAGAGTTAGTCGAACTTAGCGTTTTGCCTTTCCTTACTTCTTTAAAATGTCTATATAATATAGTAAAAGTTTCTCAAAACATTATTATTATTTTGAATGATTTTCTAACATCTTTAATAGTTTCAAGCTTTTTGAAAAATATTTAATTCCTAAAACTTACACTGTATATCTAGAATCCATCCGTCTTCTAATGGCATTACTGGTTTAGCAAGGTTATATGCTTTACAGGACAGGAATTTGCCAGAATCAGATTTCTCGAAAATAATTGATAATGTACTCGTAGTTTGGTTCCCATCGCTTGATATCTGAAATAGTAGAAATAAATTTGTGCTAATTAAATCTTTTCTAATTTTTTATTTATATTAAGAGAAAATATTAAATAGTGGATAATCTTGTAGAAAATAGATAACTCCAATTATACTAGGATTTCATTGTATAGAATTATATTGTGTTTAATTCCATTACATTTGTATTATATTTGTATTTTAAATTTTTTGTTTTTCCAAATTAGATTACACAGATTTTATTTTTATGTCCCTATACCTATGAAATTAAATCACATATGAAACAATAGCAAAATTGTGCAACATCATTAGGTGAGCGATCAGGCGCTTACCTCGTGTTTTAATATTTCGTCGAAATTGAGTTTTTTGTTAATGTTATTGAAGATTGAATTTTAGAGCACGATAAAATTGTAAAATTGTTTTCTCATAAACTACTGGAAACAAATCGATGCAATTTTGTGTACTCAAAGAAAAATGTTCGTGCAATATTATAAATTTTTATCAAAGTGAATTTGTTTATTTTAAACACATTTTTGTTAAAATTTGTATGCCTTCTTCACGATAAAATAAATTGCAAACTATGTGACACAACGCGGAAAACATTCCGAAGATATTGAATTCTTTGTACCCGGTGCGCTCCCAAAACATCGGCCCAGAGATAAAGAGATGCCCAGTTCTCCTGTCACTGGAAACGTGAGAACCGCTTACCAACCGAACTTTGACAGTTGACTGGATTGGGGAGGTTTTGACGTTTAGCAATTGGAAACGACCGATGGCCAGATTGAAATCTTACCAAAAAAATATATGAACGGAGTGAGATGTTGCATCGTTCAAGACCTCTTATCAAAAATGCAAAACAATTAAAATTAAATAAATTTGTGAAACTTAAAGGTATTTGATGAAATGTTTTGTAATTTGAAACATCATAGTATTATTTTCAATTGAAAATGATTAAAAACATTTAATGATTGAGAGCTAACAACCTTAAATCCTATTATTGGGTATTGAAAGGACAAAAGTCAGTTGTTATAATATTCTTTAAAAAGATTTAAATAGTTTCTCCATATAATAAATACCCACTGTTTAGTAATTTATATTCGTACTAAATGTTGGGTATTGGGTTAATAAATGCCCAAAAATTGTTATTTTGTTCGATCTGGCCATAATGGAAAATGTTATAAAAAACGCTTATTTTGAGGCGCTCTCACACTGGAATAAGTTGGGCATCCCATTATTCCTGATATGTATGTGAACGGAGGAATTTGTTGTGCCGTTCAAGATTACTAATAAAAAATGTAAAAAAATGAAATTCAAAAAAAAAAAAAATGCGAAATTTAAATGTATTTCATGAAACGTTTTGCAATGTTTTGCATAGTAGAATTAATTTTCATTTACCAATATTTAAAAACATTTATTAATTGAGAACTAACAATCTTAATTCACCTTATTAAGTATTCAAAGATCAAAATTCATATATTTTAATATACCAAAAAATCATAAAAAAGGATTTAAGTACATAGTTTTGCCCAATATATAATAATTTGCAATCGTAATAAATGTGGGGAGTTTTACTTTAAATTCCCAAAAATCATTATTTTGCCAGATCGGTTATTTTGAGACGCTCTCACACTGGAATAAGTTGGGCATCTCTTTATCCGTGGTAGGTAAATACATTTGCAATTCATGTCGTATGAAAATGTGTGGAGATTCATATATTCACTAATGTACACATACGTATATGTATTTACATATGTATATTTCAAATAATATACGAAATTGAAAACATAAATCCAAAAATTAAACATGAAACTTATTGTATTGACTGAACGTCAAATGGTATCTTTGTAGTCCTAAAAAGCAAACGAGGATTAAACAAATTTTTAAATAATTGCAGAACATACAAATATTTAGATCTCACTAATTTGCTCTTTTAAGTGCTCAGTGCTTCCTTTAAGTTAACATACGTATGCGCTTTTTTCGACACTTTACTTATTTTTATTAAAAAACGAGCTGACCCGGCGAACTTCGCACCGCCTAATTATTGGAGGCATATTTAGTAAGTCACAAACACACGACACAATACTTTTTTAATATTATTGAAATTTGCTGCTTTTAGATTTTTAGGAATATTAAAGAATTATAGTATAGATGCACTGCAAAGAGACGTTAACATTTCAAGTGACATTTTACCATAGACAATTTTTTTTGAGTGAATACTGACAAATATTTACACTATAACTATCAAACTACATCTGTCGTTTTTTTTTTGACGATGGCCATGGTTAGGAAAAGAAGAAGAACTACATCTGTCATCGAGAAAATAAAGAATTTAAACAACTATAATATAGTTATAGTGAAGCTATATATCCCTCAACTCCTTAAAATGCATTGTCCGTTTTGTAAAAACATTGTATTAAATTATTTTAAAGATGCGACGAATGCTACAACATAATCACTGTTACCTTCAGATTTTGCACCAAGTGTGGTAAGAATGTAGAACGAATAATACGCGTGAACAGGGCAAAAGTACAAAAAACAAGTAAGGAAGGGCTAAGTTCGGGTGTCACCGAACATTTTATACTCTCGCATGATAAAGTGATAATCGAGATTTCATTATACGTCATTTACATATTTTTCAAATACCGTATTTTTGTAAAGTTTTATTCCGCTATCATCATTGGTTCCTAATGTATGTACTCGTATTATACAGAAAAGGCATCAGATGGAATTCAAAATATTGTTATATTGGAAGAAGGCGTGGTTGTGAACCGATTTCATCTATATTTTGTACATGTCATCAGGGTGTTAAGAAAATATTATATAACGAATTTCATTGAAATCGGTTGAGTAGTTCCTGAGATATGGTTTTTGGTCCATAAGTGGGCGAGGCCACGCCCATTTTCAATTTTTAAAAACGCCTGGGTGCAGCTTCCTTCTGCAATTTCTTCCATAAAATTTTGTGTTTCTGACGTTTTTTGTTAGTCCGTTAACGCACTTTTAGTGATTTTCAACATAACCTTTGTTTGGGAGGTGGGCGTGGTTATTATCCGATTTCTTCCATTTTTGAACTGTATATGGAAATGCCTGAAGGAAACGACTGTGTAGAGGTTGGTTGACATAGCTGTAGTAGTTTCCGAGATATGTACAAAAAACTTAGTAGGGGGCGGGGCCACGCCCACTTTTCAAAAAAAGTTACGTCCAAATATGCCTAATGCGATCCTTTGTGCCAAATTTTACTTTAATATCTTTATTTATGGCTTAGTTATGACACTTTATAGGTTTTCGGTTTCCGCCATTTTGTGGGCGTGGCAGTGGGCCGATTTTGCCCATCTTCGAACTGAACCTTCTTGTGGAGCCAAGAAATACGTGTACCAAGTTTCATCAAGATATCTCAATTTTTACTCAAGTTACAGCTTGCACGGACGGACGGACAGACGGACGGACGGACAGACAGACATCCGGATTTCGACTCTACTCGTCACCCTGATCACTTTGGTATATATAACCCTATATCTGACTCTTTTAGTTTTAGGACTTACAAACAACCGTTATGTGAACAAAACTATAATACTCTCGTTAGCAACATTGTTGCGAGAGTATAAATATATTAAAGCAAAAGCTGCTATCTAAACCAAAACACGTTTCTACAATGCCATCTTAATCATCTGAGAAGATATTCTGTGAATTAAATTTATCTGCCGAAGACATACAGGACATTCAAGTTATTGAAGACAGCCAAAAACCCAACATCAAGAATGTTCTGGTAGATAATACCACAGCCAGCAGCTCAACACTGATAATGTTCTGATCGAATCAAATTTGTCCGAGTCGCCTAGTACTTCCACCATATTATCATGTCCTGGCGAGCCAAGTGGTTCCCAAGTAGATGGAAATAAAGAGTTACTAATACACGTTGACATTAAGGATCCAAATGCACATATTATATACATATTAAGTCATTTATTTATATTTATACACTTCATATACAAAAATTTAAAATTTTCTTGGATGTGCTCGTTTCTGGACTGTGAACATGATAAACAAATCTTTGCTTAAATTAAATACAACACAGTTATGATCATATACAGTTAATTTTTTATTTATTTATTTTTATTTATAATAATTCATATAACAAAAAGAGTTTTATTATATAAATACATAAACGCAGCACTGGCTACGAGGCCTTCAGCCGTCTTGTAATTATGTATAACTAGGTGAAAAATTCTATTTGCTAAGGGTTAGTAAAGATGTAAGTTGCTTAAACATATTTTAACAAATCGTTGGTTTTTAAGAATCTATATACAATCATCACATTTTTTTCTGAAGGTTCACTTATTAGTTTTATGAGATCAATGTTGCCAGAGTTGTGGGCTGTTGAGTGAAGCATCGGACAGAGTGTGAGTAAGTGTTTGATAGAAGCGGTGTCATCGCAAAGGGGGCAAATGGATGGGCTTTTACCCGATAGTAAGTGGGCGTGTGTTATGATAGTGTGTCCAATCCTTAATCGAGTATATGTCTTCATTGCGCTAGTTGGAACTGTTGACGAGTAGATTATACGATTTCTGGCTGGGTTTATGACCGCGTAGTGATGTTTAAATGTTTTCCATTCGCTTGCGTTTTTTTGATGCCTTTTGTGCTTAATAAGGTTAAAAATGTCTTGCTTGGATGAGACGTAGTATGTTAAGGCAGGAGTCCTGGCTACATTTTTCGCAGCGAGGTCTGCAAAGTGGTTGCCTGTAATACCAGCATGGCCAGGGATCCACATTACTTGGATTTTCTGAGGGCCACCAACGACCGCGTCCCTGATAACTTCTATTATGGGGTTGCGATTGGAAGGAGACGTTATTGCAGACATACACGATTTGCTGTCTGTACAGATGAGGAACTTTCCTTTAGTCTTTTTTGCGTAATTAACTGCATGAAGGATAGCAGATCCTTCAGCGGTAAATACAGAGCTCGTTGAAGGAAGAAGCCAATTGCAAATAATTTCTCCTGTTGCAGTGACAACTGCTAACGAAGTGGAATCGATGGACTTGGAGCCATCCGTAAACAATAACTTCCAGCCATTATTTGTGTAATTAGATTCCAGTTCAGCAAAGGTTTGTTGAAAGACTTCGTTTGGTGTGTTTTGCTTGGACAAAAACATAAGCTTATTCTGTAGTATTTTATCATTGATCAGACAGGGAGGTTGTCGAGGGGTGAATTTGCGTGTTGCGTTACGTAAAATATTATTTTCTGCAGCGAAACTTAAGCACCTCGAAATAGCCGATTGTATTCTTGGAATTTTTCTTTTTTTCGTGGCATGGGTGATAGTTGTATTTAGTAATGGGTTGGTGTTCTCAGCCGTTTTCGCAAGAATTTGAAGCGAAGAATCTATAATTTTATTTTGAATAGTTGGTAAACCAGATTCAGCCATTATCGTTTTTATTGGCGAGGTTGGAAAGGACCGGAGACTTCGCCGTATTGCGCAATGGTAAGGTGCATTTAAAAGGTTGATACTGTTTTTGGAGCAATTGCCATAGATGGGGAGCCCATAATCTATTTTTGAAGTTAGCAAAGCTCTGACAACATTGACTAGTGTGTTCGGATGAATAAATGAATGCTTAGACGAGAGATATTTAACAATATTTAATCGTGACATTAACGAGTTTCTGACATATTTACAGTGAGCATTAAAATTATAATTAGAGTCAAAAATTAATCCTAGTATTTTCAGCTGTGTTTTACATTCGATGTTAGTTTGGTTGTGGGTTAGTGAAATACCGTTGCAATTGTGCTTCCTACATACATGAAGGATATATGTTTTGTCTAAGGAAAGTGAAGCACCAGACTCCAGTGACCAAGTCTCAATTCTGGCGAGTATATTAGTAAATAAGGATTGAGCTAAATTAACGTCAGAGACTTTTGTGTAGATTAGGACATCGTCAGCATAGATCTGGTGCTATGTAATTTTTTATCATCCTACTAATATCATCGAAAGCAATGATAAAAAGGAGGGCTGGAAGAGGTGAGCCTTGCGGCGTACCATTAGAAAGCGGGAGTGTTGAAGAAAGAAAACCATTTACGTTGACTTTGAGTTTTCTGTTTGTGAAAAAGTTAGTAATAAAACGTATCATGTTCTGGCCTATTTTCCATTTTCTAAGTTGTCGAATAATAATATTGGCTCCAATTTTGTCGAAAGCTCTGTGAAAGTCCAGAGATAGTACGGACACGTGGTTTTTGCTGGACAAAGCATTAGTAATGAAGTAGTCTGGTTGGATTAAAGCATCTAACGTGCCTTGACCTTTTTTCTAGGTGACTTGATCCGGTGATATGAACTTGTTTCGCTGAGCATACCACATCAAGCGGTTAGCCTTGATCTTTTCCAAAATCTTGCCCATACATGGAAGGAGGGAAATCGGCCTATAGTTAGCAAGTTCATCGGAGGATTTGTGTGGTTTAAGTATTGGTATAACACAGGACGTTTTCCAAAATTGGGGGTAGACACCAGTATTGAAAATTTTGTTATAAAGCTTTACCAATCGGAGCTTGAGGCTTTTTGGCATATGTCTGATAATTGGATAAGAAATTTTATCTTGCCCCGGGGACTTACCCTTAACGGTAGATACAACAAACTCGAATTCAGACAGTGAAATGCTGGTTTCTATTTGTTTAGCAGAAAAAGAAAGAGGGGAGACAGAGTAGGAAGTGTCGGACAGTGTGGTGGTTTTAGAGGTTTGAAACTGTGTGCTGAATGAAATATCTGAGCTTGTTTCAGAATAGTGGTTTGCAAATAACTCGGAAATATCGGATGGATTGGTTACCAAACCTGTTGGCCCCTTTACGCATTGAATGGTTAGATTTCTAGGCACTCCAGAAAGTTTTTTTAAAGCGTTCCATATTAACTTAGGACTAGACGAAGGATTTATTTTGCTTGTGAAATCATGAAAACATTTACGCTCGGTCTGTTTCGCGGAACGACGGAAAAGAGCATTGGCTTTCCTGAAAGATATTAAGTTGACTAGTGATCGAGCGCGTTTGTATTCATACCAAGCTGTCTGTTTTTTTGCCCGCAATTCAGCGATTTCTTTATTCCACCAAGGAACACTCTTTGAACTTGCTATTGGCTTTGTATGAGGAATGCTAACATTCGCTGCTGAACGGATAATTTTTGTTAACCTCGCACTTTCTTGGTTAGGGTTGTCAGATATTGGGGTATTATTGCCATTTATCTCGCAATGTGTCTGAAACTTCTCCCAATCAGCGTAATCAGTTTTGAATACCTTATTTATTTTGTGCTTTTTAGTTGTTGAACCTAGGTGTAATTTTAGTACAATGGGGAAGTGATCGCTTCCATGCAGGTGATCGAGTATACTCCATTCGCACTCTGTGGCAAGTGTGTCGGTGCACATTGTAAGATCTACATGGGAAAAAGTGGGGTGAGTGGAAAAGTGTGTCGCGGATCCGTTATTCAAACATATTAAGTTAGAGGAAAGTAAAGCGTCTTCAATGCATTTACCCCTCTTGTTGGCTATTGGAGAGCCCCATAGGGGACTCCATGCATTAAAATCACCAGCGAAAATTAAAGGAGTAGAAGCTTGGTTGATTAATTGCAGGATGTCTGTACTGGTAAAATGTTCATCTGGTGCAATATAGGTGCAGATAATGGTGAATTTTTTAACTAAGATAATTTCGATCGACATAGCCAGCAAGTTGGATTGAATGACATTAATTTTGTGTGGAATATCTCTTCTTATGAGAATCGCAATACCTCTTTTACCTGTGCTTATATGTGGAAGATTGTGAAACATGCCAATGTACTGCTTAGGAGTAAAAGCCGACAAGTTGAAAGAGATGTGAGTTTCATTTAAGAGTATAATAGCTGGGGCATGATCTTGTATTAATAATTGAAGCTCATTGTAATTATTAGTGTAGCCGTTTAAATTCCATTGCAATAATGGAATCATAAGATCTATGTAGGAAAAAAAGAAAAAGCTAAACAGAAGAGAGCTAGAATATCAACTCGTATGAGCAGTCAGTTGAAGCTGAGTGTCACCAATTGAGTACTAGTTTAAAAGAGAGTAAAAGCTAAGCGTATTTATTCAGAGTCAATTTCTATTTGTTCAGTATGTTCAGTAGAGTATTGATTATCGTTGGAATTGCTTGTTGTTGGAAAGAGATTTTCGGTAGTGTTGGTAGTAGTGTTGTTGAAGTCAGTATATTTATTAAGCGAGTTTAAGGAGTTGTTTAAGTTAGAAATGAGAGAGGCTGTTGTTGGACTGAAAAGTTTGGGATTTAAGAAAGAGGCTTGTTGGGTACAGTTGTCGCTGATATTTTTAGCTGAATGTGAGACGTTGTTGTAGTCTGAACTGATCGATGCAGGCTTGTTGATGGAAATATGTTTGTTGTTGGCGTTTGATGAGTGTTTTTTTCTAGTTAAAGAGTTTATTGATGAGTTGGGTGCAGAGGTGACCTCTGCGTTTTGTTTTGATGTACTAGGCAAGTCATTGTCGGCAATTCTATGAGTATTTTTAGATTGTGTGGAATTGTTGATGGCTGAAATTTTTGTTGGTGGGTTGGATACAGAGGATACCTCTTTTGTAGGTTGAAGCACATGTGCAAAGCTAGCAATGAGGGAAGGGAGGGAAGTATTTTCTCTATACTTTTTAAGGGCTTCGTGCATACTGCACTTTTCTAGTGTCTTTATTTTTAAAATTTCTTTGGTTTGCATATACTTTGAACACGTATAGTCCGAAGAACGATGCTCGCCAGAACAATTCGCACACATAACTCGAATGCAGTCATTATCGTGTGGAGAAGGGAAATTGCAAATTTCGCATGTTGGGGAACCTTTACAATGTTTTTGCGTATGACCCAATTTTTGGCATGACCTGCAGCGCATTGGATTAGGCACGTACGGTCGCACAGAGGTCATCCTCCATGCGATGTTTATTTTGTTTGGAAGGGAATAACTGTTGAATGATATTAGTATAACACCAGTAGGCTTTATAACACCTTCAACTTTGCGAGTGAACTTATAAACCGCGGAAACTTCGTAAGGACTCAGTCCTTCTATTATTTCGCTTTCAGGCACATTGTTTAAAAACGGTGCATAAATGGTGCCTTTGTTACATTTTGTTTTTATAAACTTTTCTGCTACTTGCTTATTTTTCACTAGCAGTATAGGCTGCCGTCGCGTAATTCACTAATTTTGTTTATATCTTTGCTCAGGGTAAGTAAGGCATTGTAAACACGAAAACAAGAAACCTTCGAAAGGGGTGTAGAATTCTCGTCGGATTTAATCACAATATACTTTGGGTCATCACTTTTTATTGGCGGTAAGTCAGGAAAAGCATCTTGCAGTTTTTGATACGATTTTTTACGTTTTGGTTGGGGACCTTGGGCCAGCGCAGAAAACCTGTTGTCCCCGAACTGGAAGTCCGCCGGGGGCATAGTGGAAAAATTATAATACACTGATATAAGTATTGGATTATATTTCTCACTTAAAATAAGTATTAATCGCGTTACTTAAGTAAGCAGACCGTAGTGCAAAAAAAAGAACACCAAAAGAGAGCTATATGAATAGCTATAAACTCAGAGAAAGACGCTAACTCAACTACTCAGTACGAGGTTTAGTCGGTGACTGATACAGTTAATTAATATATTGCTTTCTGGTAGACAATATTTTTAGTTTTTTTTGCGGTGCGTAAATAAATAAGGTTGTTGGTTTTCCGACACGCGAACACGCAACGTATAATTGTCCATGTGCGAAACAGGGAAACTCTAAGTTTATTCCGCAAACTTGCAACGATTGGCCTTGCGATTTATTTATGGTCATCGCAAACGCCAGACGCACGGGAAATTGCAACCTCTTAAAATCAAATGGCAAATCCGTTGGAATCATAGGTATTCGTGGGATTAAGACATCCTCTCCTTTGTATTTTCCTTTGATTATTTTAGCTTCGATGATGCTATTCATGAGTTTCTTCACAACCAATCTCGTTCCATTGCAAAGTCGAGGTTGATTAATATTACGCAGCATGATGACAACTGACCCTTCTTTTAATTTCAAATTATATGGTGGTAGTCCAGGCAGAGAACTTAAAAGTATAGAGAAGGTGCAGGTTCGACTGCGAACATTTGATAGATTCAGATCAAGGAATTCGCCTCATTTGTTAACATTGTAGGTCGGAATTCGCCTCGCAATTTTAACATTTTTTTACAATTCTCTCACATTTTCTAACCGAGAATATGAAGAGACAGAAATATTTGTATTTACGGCGTATGATGACATGGCATACATGCCGAAGCAGAGAATAGGAAGAGACAGAAATACACTCTCAACGAAGAATTTCGTTTTGCTTTTCGTTTATATTTTATTTCATTTTGAAGAGCGAAAAATGTGTACAAAACACACCTCTCACACAGAGATAATAAACAAATTTTTTATGTTCTTGTCTCACATGCCCAAGAATATGAAGAGACATAAATATATGTATGCATGCTCCTTATGCTGCTCCCAACAACAGCATTGTGATATTTTCATGCTTAAATTTTTCTTTCAGCTTGGGAATCGCAATGTATGTAAGCATACATATTTGCTTTTGCGTTTTGCCGTCGGCAATTCAATATTGACATGTAAACATAATTATGATATGAGTATATTTTGTATGAATGCATGCATAGTAATATTTATAGTCAATTTGGACTTGCATATTCAATAATTTTCTTTGATTTTTACATAATATGCTATTCTAATAAATATTTTTGTATTATATTTCCTACTAATAGAAATTAAATTTATCACAACAATATATACATATGTATGTATATATGCATATATGTACATCTTCTATCATATTAATCTTATGTCTCTGCACATGCTCTTATCATAATCTTATTATGTATGTATACGCATGTGCGCATTCAGAAATTCAAATCATGATTTTATCACTTATCAATATAATGTGTTACATGCGCGCGCATTGATCTGCATGTTGATACATTTATATATACTTATATGTACATACATATATTTGCATACATTGCCGAACAAATAATGCACAAGCATACAAACATACCACACCAACAAAAAATTTAAGCATTGTTCTACAAAAACAACAATTGTCTAAATAGCAAAAGCACCACAAGTCAATATGGCAGCCGAATTGGCGAAGACCAAATGTAGTAAATTTTACAACAAAAACGATTTCATTCATAAACGCAGGCGCATATGCCACAAGCGACCTCGCTTCATTCATAAAAACAGACGCCGTAACATCTCCCCGAGCATGCCTTTGTATACAAGCGTCTTTTTGCGACGATGGCAAAAGCTAAAAATTATAAATTGAACCTGATGATTCTTCACAGAAAGAAGTGACAAGAGTGGCAACATAGCCGTTGTCGATTTACAATATTTGTCTAAAATATTTTTCCGTGACTCGCAAAAGTCTGCGTCGATATGTATGCAAGCTCATACAAAAACATACATATTTACGCTAGCTTGTTGGCGACGCTGTTCGAGCAGCAAGGGAAGCGGTAACAATCGGCGATCGTTTGTTAGTTTCTTTCAGCACAGCTCGGACTTTCTACCAACAACACAATGTTGTAGCGCTTTACCGTCGCGTCAGTGTTTCGACACATTGAAGTGCTGAACACATTGAGCGCGACAGGCTGCAAACGAATATTAGAATACACACGTTCTTAGGGACACAGTTATTGAGCCAGCTGCACAACTACATAACTGTGTCCATAAGAACGTGTCTATTTTAATATTTGACAGATGTCGCTTGCAGTCTGTCGTCCTCAATTTGTTCAGCACTAGACTCTTTGACAAAACGCAAGTTTCGGCCATTGGTTGACCGTGACAACGGAGATACGAAAGAAGTATGTACGTACATATGAATGTGGCTGGCATTTGCTTTCGTAAACATACAGACAAATGTGCCAAAGAAATAATATATGTATGTATATGCCATAGAAATTCTATTGGTACAAATATGGAAATGATAACGAAATAATGCGAAAATGCATATTTCATGAAGGTCATTAATTTTTTTTGAAGAAATGAAAGGAATGAATGAAGTGTTTATATGAGCACATTTAAGTTCATTTTATAATAGTCGAAATTAATATAATTTTTGAAATAATAATTTATTGAAAATTATTTTTTATTTAATTTTATAACATAAAATTTTTACCATTTTTCGGAAAACAATGGTTTTTATAACACAAAGTAATCACGCATATGTGACAATGGTTCATATAATTCAATATAAGCATGCATAAGTCACACAGAGAATGTAAAAAAGCAGTATATATTTAGTATATTTTTCTACAAAGCAATTCTCTTTATTTATTCTCAGTCATTTTACATATATTTCTGCCACTGAAAGTGCTCAATTCTGCTAAATAGCCAGAGCTCGGCGAATTCCTTCATCTGATTCTATCAGCTCTGTTAACCGCGTAATCGAACCGTCATACAGATTTCGATTTGCACCTTCTCTATACTTTTAAGTTCTCTGGTCCAGGCAAGTCCAATGAATTTAAAAATTCGGTAGGATAGTTGACAACGTCATCCTGGTTTGTGGCCGTGTCCACTGATTTGTACGTAAACAACTCTTCTGGAAGGAAATTCTGAATGGTAGCATTGAGATCATCGACATCTTTGTTTTTTGCTGCCAATATTGCTCGTTCACTTAGCCAATCGTGGTTATTATATTGTTGTTTAATGTCCGGAAAAACACGCTGAATAAGCTCCTTTTTCGATTCTGTGAAGTGACAGAAATCTGTGGGAAAAGTCATTAATCCGGTCGAGCTGTCAACTGCGACCTTACCATTGCCAATATCCAGCAACTGCTTCGAAAACACAGTCGCAGTTTGATCTTGTTGCAAAAACACTCGCATGTTAGTAGTTAATTGTAGTGTCTTTACGTGCCGCCACAAATTTGATGATTTTAGACATGCGTTTATTTCGTCAGCAACAGTCGATCGAGGAATTACTGGAAGAGTCTGACGAAAATCACCTGACAACAGTATCATAGCTCCACCAAAAATGTTTTGGTTATCACGTAAATCTTTTAGCGTCCTATCTAGTGCCTCCAGCGACCTCTTGTGAGCCATTGTGCATTCGTCCCAAATTATCAATTTGCATACTGGGAGAGTTTTCGCCATAGCGCTATTTTTGGCAATGTTGCAAACTGGCGTTTCGTTGATATGCATGTTTAATGGTAATTTTAAGGCTGAATGTGCAGTTCGTCCGCCTTCTAATAAAGTTGCTGCTATTCCAGATGAAGCCAACGCTAGGCATTTTGCGATCGCATCTTTGCTAATAGCAATGAAATTAGGAACGTTTTCCCAGTACCCCCAGGAGAATCAAGAAAGTAAATCCCCCCAGACCCACTGTTTACAGCTTGTGTTAAACGATCGTACGCAATCCTTTGTTCTTCGTTCAATTGCGGAACAGTTGTGCGAACTGCTTCGGTCATAGCTTGAGTATCGTACTGGAGTTCTCTTTGCAACTCATGGTTTAATGCATCTTGCATAGCACGATTGGGTGCTGTCAGGCCCAAACACGACAATACTTTATTTGCCATCAACAAACACATATCTTCTATTATGATCAATGTGCCATTGTAAATCTCTGCCGTAATTTCCAATGTAGGATTCAAAGTTTCACAACGCACGCGATGCAACACATCCTCAGACATGTCATCCCTATATTTCATCCACAAATCATTCGGATTTGAGGGGAAACATGTCGATATTAGAATCACAAACAGTGTGCGAATTTGATGCGGCGATGAAGATATCACGGGATCCTTGAGCGTATCATCCCAATGCGAATCGTTTTCAAGCAACCGTAATAATTGACACGCCTCACGATAAGTCGCACACAGATGTCCATCAACTGTTCGCAATTGTTGAAAAGATGTCGGACCAGGAACATTCACCAATAACAATCTAAGATAATAACATTCATCGTTATTAGGATGTAGTGCATATACGACCTATAGCATATGTGGCAAATACATTTTCATATAGTTCAAGTGGTGTTCCTTGTTTACGACGCTGAAAAGACTTTGGTGATGCGTTCCATGTGTAGTAGCGCGGCATATCAGCATACAGAAAAGTGCGAGCGAATTGATCAGTTGCACAAATTGAGAAGAAACCTGTCAATGTGTTCACAGGTGGACGTGCCGCTCTATCCACAGCGTTGTTTGGTTGAAATACACTCGTTGTCCATTTTCTAAATGAACTGCCAAATGCAATACAGTGGGATGTCTTTCATGAATTGCAAACGAAAATATGCGCCAAATAGCCTCATTGCTGCTTACATATCGACCCATCTGATAGTGAGACACTTCATCATTTGTGTTTGTTACTGCGAACATGGCCATGTCGCTACCTTTGTTAACATATTTACATACGTACATACTTTATGGATTTCACAGAGTTACAAAATTCCACGTAGATGTGAGCTTCAAAAGTTTTGGACAATATGGGCGAGAACGTTACAATCCAACGATTGTCTACATGAAAATCTTGTCCTTTTATCTTGACATCTACAGATCGTCCACCGTCCTCAACTGATCGCCGACGATACAATGGGTAACCATCGATTCCCGAGATGGTTTCAGCAAGCAAGTTTCTCGGGTACCGTTTGGAGCACTTGCCATACATCATACAGGGTGAGCTGTTGTTGAAAACTCCGCAAGGTCCATGTATCATGTGTTTAGTTACTATCGTATGCAATTTTGGGTCAACCGTTTCATCAGGAAAAATAAGGAATCAATTTCTTCTGGCCTTATTTTGTCAACCAACCAGACTAATATATGAGCATGTGGCAAACTACGCTTTTGCCACTCAACAGAGTACATCCAACAACGTACTTGGCCATACACACGATGCTTTGTAATGAAATTCATTAAAGATTTTAATTTTTGCTTGTAAACTCTGGCTGTGATGTCATGCCTATCAAGTGGTGTTTGGTTGTGTAGCAGTTCTTTTTTATTTCAATCCATTGTGGGTTACAGGTGAATGTAATAAATAGGTCTGGACGGCCATACTTTCGAACATAAGACATCGCATCTTGAGCGTACTCGTGCATGTGGCGCGGGCTTCCGATGTAAGTGGCCGGTAAAATTGTCATTCTTCCTACATTATTTACATTGCCGTCAGCATTGATTGCATCGCGAAGATGAATGTACTCTTCAGATCGAAGCTGCTGTTGGTTAAGACGGATGTATGTCAATCTTTCAGTCTCAATTTTGACGTACATGTCCACTGCATACTGGTGAAAGAGCCGTTGACACATCAAAATGTGATTTACTTCACCTTCACGGATCATGAGTCTGTATGCATAATAATTCATGGCACTGACTGTTTTGTGTGTATCAGCACCTGGAAGTACATATGATAAAAAAATACATTTATATATTGACCATATAAAATATTTTATTTTGTATAATCTAACTACCTGTTGTTGGATTAACCATTTTGATATTAAAATGGTACCCATCTTCTCCCTGCCAGAAAATTAATGGGTATTGTAAAGCATCATAAGCTCTATGCGTTTCATATACACGTTCCAATTCATTGTCCCGGCGATGAAGTACAATATCTCTTGATTGCAAATTCTCTCCAACAACGACAATAGCCACTTCATCTATTGTCGGTGAATTAAACCTCCTTGCATGCTCTCCAGCAGGTGTTTTGTCGGCTCTTATTACAATATTATGGCTGTCTGATGGCATCCGATCCAGTGCCATTTTGAACATCTTCACTAATTCATTATTCTCGTGAAGAAATGTTTGCAGTTGTTGGACAATGATTCGCTTGGCGGTTGGATTATGACCACAACGTGTATCAACTTCCACATCTTGATTGCCCATAAAATAAATTTGCAAAAAATGTATGATCTGCATCTGGCACTGGCAGCATTGCCCCCAGTAGGTGATGAATTTGTCCTTGTATCTGTAATTGTTTAAGAACTGGTTAAATTAATTGTGATACAAATACAAATTAGAATTTCACTAAAACAATTATGGTATACTACCTTGAAAGAAGGCATGAACCCGTCTTGTACTATATGCGTTGCACCAAACGATGTCATTTGGAAGCAATTATTATATTTTTGGATGTTAGCCAAGAAGAAGTGTTTAGACTCACTTTCCATCCCATTAACTAATGAGTGTAACGGTTCAGGTGGTGGAACCAATTGAGGCAATTGTACATTGCCACCAGCACAACATAATCCTGCAGGTTCACTACTGTACTTTAATGCTTTACAATGTTGACAAATGATTGACATTTTTCCAATCGTCACAGATTTGTCGGCACTATAATCAAGTTCCGGATCGTAGGAAAATGCTCCTCGTTCGAGGTTTACAGGAGCATTGCGTCTGCGGAATCGATTAAATTCGTTATCCCGTGCTCGCTGCTGTTGTGATCGATGTGCACGAACTCGTTCCATTCTCCCCCTATCCACTTGATAGTTATTTACTCTTCAACGTAATTCTTCCATACTTGTACGACTGTTATCATTATAAGCATCTCGCTGGTCATTAGTGCGGTTGGAGCGTAAAGTAGCTCGTTGCACATTTACACGACTTCGACGACCTATGTCAGGTCGTTTTCTTTTCCTCGGCATTGTAAGCAGCGAGAAGAAAATCACTTTTAGTAGTATTTCAATATTTCTCCAATTAAATGTTTCTTTTTTTTAACATGAGATGACAAAACCAAGGATGTTAAAGTAGGAGCGCAGCAAAAAGTCTCTAAATTTATGGACAAAACAATGTAACGTTCGGATACACGTGCTTTTTACATGAGATGACAAAACAATGGAACGTTCGGATACACTTATTACAGGGCATCTCGACAGGATAGAATTTATAGAATACTAATTGTTATTGCCATTGCCAAATCTGTATGTGGGCATTTGCTATCATGAAATAATCATTTGCGCAAAAGCGTAGGGTAGGTAGGTTCGAGATGATGTAGCGTATGCTTTGAGCTCTTGAAAAATTTATTTCATCATTTGGGAAATGTCGTCGGGTAGGTAGCTGATGTAGGGCACGTTTTGAGGTCTTGAACTCCTTAAATCTTTTGTGTGGAACATAAAAAAAGGATAAATATCCTTTTGTTTACAAATGTATTTTTGGAAAAAATAAGATAATAACAAAGGATAAAGATCCTTTTATTACAAATGTATTTCTGGGAAAAATAAGAATTTATATTTTTGGACTACTATATAATAATTGTGGCATAACTTTTATAAACCAATTATAATACTAAATTTTAAATGAGAAATGATATTTTGATTTATGCTTGTATAAGTTTAATCAATTTAAGACTTCCCAACCCAATTTGCATAATATTTCTATAAATTAACAATATTATACTAAATATTAAATGTTATTTTGAAAATGTACTTTATTTTTATAATATAACACAACCGTCTTAACTCGCTCTTCTAATTTTCATATTACCAATATTAAAATGCCGTCGGCATATGTGGAAATGGGATATGTTGCCTCTTCGAAATTTTCATATAAATGAAAACTGCGCTGTTAAACTGCTGAAGAGACAGCTTCTAGCTTACGATATATGGCAAACTATGTAGTATTCTATATCTAGTAAACAATGAGCTATGTGGAGTCTGCCCAGGCAGAGATGCCCCGTTATTGTAATGAAAGTATTTTTGAGAGGTGGTAACACTGTAAGGTTGGCACCATCAAACATGTCAACACATTAATTATATTTATATATTTTGAAATTTGAAATTGAAATTTAAATACACGATGTTATGAGCAAAGTTGATATTATGTTGTCGATTCAAAAGTCTTGTTTTAATGCGTTCTTCAATTCGAGTGGAACTGAGAGTACAAATACCGTCAAATGTTTGACAGCAAGTAAGTGGTCAACTTTTATATAGGAAAATGGAATTGTCGTTTTACTCTATCTTACTCGTAATTTTTTCTTATTTGCTCACCGTTTAGACCTACCCTGGACTACGACAAACATTTTAAAACCAAAGTCAGCTCAATCGGCCCAGCCGTTCTCGAGTTTTAATCAGACTACCGAACAACAATTCATTCTTATTTATAAAGAAGATACAGCTCTCTAGGTGAATACTGGAATTAATGAAAATTTTTATGTAAAGAACTGAATTAATAAATAGTGTGTTCCTTATTTATGAAAAATGTTGTAATTAATATTTGTGTACTTTAAGTAACTCTATATCGTATATTTTGGCTTATGTGCAAAATAATGTAAACAAATGAAAAAAATACCTATATATCTTGAAAAATAGCATTTCCTTACTATGTACTTGTTTGCCCAGACGCTAACTTTGAGTTTAGGCGGATAGACCCAATCTTAGCCCTTCCTTACTTATTTTTTCTTATATAAAATTAATTAATAGGTGAATAATTTTTCGATAGTGTAAATAATTATCTATTACAGGAGCATGGAGTCATGTGCAGAAGTTCACGCAAGTGAGGAAAGTTCTCTGATCGCCATTCACTAGGGAGTGGCCAGAAACGATTCTTTTACACATGGCTCAAGCAGCTCACAACTTCCGGTCTTTGACCAAGTATCCTCTGGGTAGCCTAAGAACATCCGTTCGAAGGCGAGCTAAAGTGAGAAGCCTCGGATGAGAGACCCCCCTTTTGATGACGACCATGGCAAACGAAATAAGGACTACGAATTGAGGGCATGCACCTGGAATGTCCGGACCCTTAATTGGGAAGGTGCCGCTGCCCAACTGGTTGATGTCCTCGCGAAAATAAAGGGTGACATCACCGCCGTCCAAGAAATGCGATGGACAGGACAAGGACAGAGACGAGTAGGTCCTTGTGACATTTATTACAGTGGCCATATAAAGTTTGGTGTTGGATTTGTAGTGGGAGAGAGACTCCGTCGCCGAGTACTATCATTCACTCCAGCACAAGAAGATACATCAAGCTACCTGGCTGTCTCCGGATCGAAAAACTACCAACCAGATCGATCATGTTGTGATAGATGGAAGACACGTCTCCAGTGTTTTAGATGTGCGTGCGCTCCGAGGTCCTAATATCGATTCGGACCACTATATTGTTGCAGCTAAGATTCGCACCCGCCTCTGTGCAGCAAAAAACGCACGCCAACAAACACAAGGAAGGTTCGATGTCGAGAAGCTGCAATCACAACAGACAGCCGAACGATTTTTTACTCGGCTTGCACTCCTGCTCTCTGAGAGCACTCGTCAACAACTCGGTATAAGGAAACTGTGGGACGGCATTTCAAACTCCTTACGTACAGCTGTAACCGAAACCATAGGTTTTCGGAAAGTGCAAAAGAACAGCTGGTACGACGAGGAGTGCCGTGTCGCAGCGGAGAGAAAACAGGCTGCCTACCTCGCAAAGTTACGATCGACCACTACACGTGCGGGATGGGATAGATACCGAGAGTTGAAGAGGGAAGCGAGACGCATTTGTAGATAGAAGAATAAAGAGGCTGAAATGCGTGAGAACGAAGAGCTTGATAAGCTGGCCGACAGGGGTAATGCTCGAAAATTCTACGAAAAAATGCGGCGATTTACGGAAGGTTTCAAGACCGGAGCGTATTCCTGTAGAACCCCCAAAGGTGATCTAGTCACCGATGCCCAGAGCATACTTAAATTATAGAGGGAACACTTCTCCAGCCTGTTGAATGGCAGTGAACGCACAATGTCAGGAGAAGGCGAACCCGATTCCCCAACCGATGACGATGGAACAGACGTTTCACTGCCCCACCACGAAGAAGTTCGAATAGCAATTACCCGCCTGAAGAACAACAAAGCGGCGGGGCCGATGGATTACCGGCGAGCTATTCAAACACGCTGCGAAGAACTGATAGGGAGCATGCATCAGCTTCTTTGTAAAATATAGTCGGACGAAAGCATGCCCAACGATTGGAATTTAAGTTTGCTATGCCCAATTCATGAAAAAGGAGACCCCACAATCTGCGCCAACTACCGTGGGATTAGCCTCCTCAACATCGCATATAAGGTTCTATCGAGCGTATTGTGTGAAAGATTAAAGCCCACCGTCAACAAACTGATTGGACCTTATCAGTGTGGCTTCAGACCTGGAAAATCGACAACCGAATAGATATTCATTATGCGCCAAATCTTGGAAAAGACCCGTGAAAGGAGAATCGACACACACCACCTCTTCTCGATTTCAAAGCTGCTTTCGACAGCACGAAGAGGAGCTGCCTTCATGCCGCGATGTCTGAATTTGGTATCCCCGCAAAACTAATACGGCTGTGTAAACTGACGTTGAGTAACACGAAAAGCTCCGTCAGGATCGGGAAGGACCTCTCCGAGCCGTTCGATACCAAACGAGGTTTCAGACAAGGCGATTCCCTATCGTGCGACTTTTTCAACCTGCTTTTGGAGAAAATAGTTCGAGCCGCAGAACTAAATAGAGAAGGTACCATCTTCTATAAGAGTGTACAGCTGCTGGCGTATGCCGATGATATTGATTTCATCGGCCTCAACACCCGCGCCGTTAGTTCTGATTTCTCCAGGCTGGACAAGGAAGCACAGAAAATGGGTCTGGCAGTGAACGAGGGCAAGACGAAATATCTCCTGTCATCAAACAAACAGTCGTCGCACTCGCGACTTGGCTCTCGCGTCACTGTTGACAGACATAACTTTGAAGTTGTAAATAATTTCGTCTATTTAGGAACCAGTATTGACACCACCAACAATGTCAGCCTGGAAATCCAACGCAGGCTTGCTCTTGCCAACACTGAGTAGGCAATTGAAAATTGAAGTCCTCTCTCGACGAACAACAACAAAATTCTACAAGTCGCTCATAATTACCGTGCTGCTTTATGGTGCAGAGGCTTAGACGATGACAGCAACCGATGAGTCGACGTTACGAGTTTTCGAGAGAAAGCTTCTGCGAAAGATTTATGGCATTTTGCGCGTTGGCCACGGCGAATATCGCATTCGATGGAACGATGAGCTGTGCGAGATATACGACGACATTGACATAGTTCAGCGAATTAAAAGACAGCGGCTACGCTGGCTAGGTCATGTTGTCCGGATGTACAAAAACACTCCAGCTCTTAAAGTATTCCACGCAGTACCCGCCGGGGGAAGCAAAGGAAGAAAAAGAACTCCACTCCGTTGGAAGGACCAAGTGGAGAAGGACCTGGCTTCGCTTGGAATATCCACTTGGCGCCACGTAGCGAAAAGAAGATACGACTAGCGCGCTGTTGTTAACTCGGCTGTAATCGCGTAAGCGGTGTCTACGCCAATTTAGAAGAAGAAGAAGAAGTAAATAATTAACCTAAATCTGATAACGAAATATTTGGTAGCATGTTTTAAATCAGAAATAAATATTTCCTGTAATTTTCTTTTATGTTTTAGTTTCTAATAAAGCATTCATACTTCATGTTGACTTTATGACCATATATTATAAATTTGTAAGTAATATGAAGCAGATTTCTAACTTTTTCGTGAAGGAAAACGAAAGAAAATAAAAAGTTTTGAATTAATGGAAACAGTAACCTTTATTTGCATTAAGTATTACAGAAACTAAAGGAAGAAAACTTACAGTTTCGGTAGTTTTTTCCAGACGTATATTATTTTGCCACCATGTTATAACTGCAGGTGGTCTCCCTCCAGAACTTTGGCACAATAGATCATAACGGCGCCCGGCAGAAAGAGGCTGGTGTGCGCCAAGTAAACGAATACTCAACGGAGGAACTATGTAAAAAAAATACCATAATATATTGAATAACACTATTTCAGAAAAATGTGAGATATTAACATATATACACTTTTATACGCGCAAAGTAAATTGTGCAGAGCATAATAGTTTTGATTGACTAACGGCTGTTTGTGACATCTAAAACTAAAAGAGAGCCACATAGGGTAACACACAATATACATATAAAATATTCAGGAAACGAATTGATTTCTGCCTGTTTAAATTTTAACTTAGGTAAGAACTGATATACCTTTAGAATACCAAGGAAACGTATTCAATTCCTTAGCACTCTGTGTGGTTTTCGAATTACTGCTAAGTCACGAATTATACTATGAAATTTGATATCGGTACCGAGCACAATAGTGAAAGAATGTGTTATTTAAAATTTCCTGTGAATAAAGATAGGTAAAAAACCAAAACAAACACTCTTCTAAAGTACTTCAAACTAAAAGGTACAAAAAATTCTTTATGCTGACAGTAATGTTGATTAAAAACTTCTTCTTCTTTACTGGCGTAGAAACCGCTTACGTGATTATAGCCGAGTTAACAACATCGCGCCAGTCGTTTCTTCTTTTCGCTACGTGGCGCCAATTGGATATCCCAAGCGAAGTCAGGTCCTTCTCCACCTGGTCTTTCCAACAGAGTGGATGTTTTCATCTTCTCCTACTTCCCCCGGCGGGTGCTGTGTGGAATACTTTCAGAGCTGGAGTGTTTTCGTCCATACGCAGAACATGACCTAGCCGCTGTCTCTTAATTCGCTGAACTATGTCAATGTCGTTGTATATCTCATATAGCTCTTAGTTCCATCGAATGCGATATGCGCCGTGGCCAATCCGCAAAGGTCCATAAATCTTTCGCAGAACTTTTCTCTGGAAAACCCGTAACGTCGACTCATAAGATATTGTCATCCTCCATGCCTCTGCACCATATAGCAGGACGGGAATAATGAGTGACTTGCATAGTTTGGTTTTTATTCGTTGAGAGAGGACTTTACTTCTCAATTGCCTACTAAGTTCAAAATAGCACCTGTTGGCAAGAGTAGGATTTCGAGGCTGACATTGTTGTTGCTGATAATGATGGTTCTAAGATAGACGAAATTAACTACAACTTCGAAGTTATGACTGTCAACAGTGACGTGGTAGACCCATTAAATTGATTGGAAACTAGTTGTACTATTTTGAAAAATGTGTAATATTCCCAATATACGAAAAATATGGCACAAAGCATCCCACGCTTTTCTCGAAATAATACAAGTATTTTTCTGTTAATATTACTGTCAGTAATATAACGAATTATTTGTCACTTGAGTATGAAGTGCTTTAAAAGCAAGTTTTTTTAAATTTTTTTTAACTATATTAATTTTTAACTCTTAATCACTTGGCGTTATGTCCGGGCTATATGGCGCATGCGATAAAACCTCCCAGCCGAGCTTCCGTAGCTTCTGACGAGTCATCAACGAAGTGTGTGGTCTGGCGTTGTCCTGGTTAAACACTACACCCTTCCTGTTGGCCAATTCTGGACGCTTCTGGTCTATCGCTTGCTTCAAACGGTCCAGTTGTTCGCAGTTGATGGTAGAATTAAGGGTCTGGCCATATTGGAACAGCTCATGTTATCCATTTTTCGTCGCAAGTCACTATCCCCTTCAAAAATGGGTCGAGTTCGTTCCGTTTCAGCAGCATATCGCAGGCGTTGATTCGATCCAGAAGGTTTTTTTTGCGTCGAATCATGTGGCACCCAAACATCAAGCTTTTTTGTGTATGCAGCCTTCTGCAGATGGTTTAATATGGTTTGGTGACTAGCTCCCATCTTCTGTGCGATGTCACGATATGTCACATGCCGGTCTAACTCGATGTTTTCCATGATTTGATCGGTATTCTTCGTCACAGGTCTTCCGCCGGCTGCCTTATCCATGGTGTCGTTTTCACGCGCTCTGAATCCTCGAAACCATTCCTCCGCAGTGGCTATAGCTTTAGAAGCATTTTATTTTCATGCGCCTTGTGCTTATCAAACTGTTGATTATTTTGTCAATGTCATTCAGTTTCAGTACTAGAAATTACAAACATACAAAGATGAATGCATATATACAGACATACAAGTGAAGCTATTAAAAAAAAATATTGCACCATTTTTTTGGGCAAAAGATTAAATGCCTTAGGGGCGCTAATTGTGCAAATTTCACAGTGTATGAGAGGAATGGCGGGATAATCTCACAACCACATTTGATTAGGTGGGATAAGATATAGGATTTCATCTAACGGTGGGCGGTGCCAAGCCCATTGTCCAATTCTTACATCTGTTCCTATAAAGCTCTTCCCGACCATCTTTTTTCTGAGGATTAATACTTGTGGCGTATTTATTCAGAGAGTTATGCATTTTAATTTTCTACATAAAAGTGGTTAATTTCTGATTTTGCATATACTCATAGTGTACAAATAATTGCTAAAAAGACTTCCTCCCAGCAGGTTTGGTCGAGTTAGCTTCTGTGGTTAAGAAGATTTTATGGGCGGTGCCACGCCATTAAAAAAATGAGAGAGGAGATGTCCTGGCGCGATTACTACCATCTGCAATGCTGACTTCTCTTGGGTGTCAAGGAACTCGTCTTCCAAGTTTCATCAATATAATTACAGAGAGACTAGAAAAAGTTGCAACTCACACATAGGTGCATTCAGGCGAAGCTAATGAGAGCATTATAAAAATATGTTTAGCCCCGTTCTCTTAATATATGTAAATATGAATAGAAAAAACGGTGTATAAGCCAATCTGGGGAGAAACATTTTCTTTATATATTTCAAAGTAAATAGCGGATTCATATAGTCTCATAAAGTTCTACTTCTTTCTGTACCTTAGAAATAACAAGATCTTTATGGCAATGAAAATGCTGATGTACCAAGGTGAACACGTGATTGTTCTAATCATTTTCGAATGAAACTTTGTATTATATTAATATTAGTTGCACAGTTCGTAACCCACGGTTGAATACCGTACATCCAAAATAGTAAAAATTTTGTTCAGAATTGTAAAATTTTTAATTCATTGTTCAAAATCTATGTCGCCTCTCTCAAAGTAATCCGCTTGACCCCACTCTACTTGTGCCAATTGACTCAAAACGGTTTCCCCGGAGCAGTTTCTTAAGTTTGATGAATAACCAGAAGTCATACGGTGCTAAATCAAGTGAATACGGTTCTTTCGAGACGATATTGGTTGAAAATTTCAAAAAACTCAGGAAGAATCAATGTAGTATGCGATGATGTAAGAACCGGCACGCAATTCTGGCCTATTTTTATAACACTGAAATAATATTCTTTGTCGACATTTTGGCCGGTCGGAAGGAATTCCGAGTGCACCACACATCGTTAATTGAATAAAACTCTCATTAAGTGATTTTGGAACCAATCGTACTTTATTTTTTCTAAAATTCTGGGCCTAAATTATCTTACAGAATGGTTTTCAATGGTCACATGAATTCCCTCATTTTATTAACTTGTTCATTATTAGTTGATGTTGATAGTCGTCTTGGATGTGGTTTCTCGTCATCGCATTCTCCACCCTCTTTGAATAACTTGGACCAATCAAAAAACTTGCTCGCGAGAAACAATTATCTGAGAAAGCCTCTTCCAACATTCTGAACTTTTCGGCAGCTTCAATGTGCGCATTGATTGAAATCCTCCTCCTTTCTTGAATTGCTTTCCCCGCATTGGCTAAAAAAACGTATTATTGAAAAAAATATAGCTTTTAATTTCCCCAGTTAATTGAACAAACGAATTTCGTTAAAAAAATGAACTCTGGCATCAGCATTTGAAAACAGATGATTCTTGGTGAAGATATTATGGGTGGGGCTGATGCTGACGAGCAAGAGAAAAAATATGTTCTCCAAAGCCTTCGTCAGTTTTCGAAGTTTTCAAATGTTATGTGTACATGCATACAAAAAAACATTTTTACTCATAAAACAAGCTTTTGTGTGAATTAAGTTATATGTAATATATGAACATGTAACATGCGGAACAAAGTATAACAAAATTTACAAACATTTTTATTAAAATTTTAAAAATGTAAAGCACAATAACAATGTAACAATTTAGAATGATATAGTTTGTTTTTGTTCCTTTAATTTATTTCATGTTTTTTATTGATTAGTTTGTCAAAATACTTATACGGAATTATTTATTCAAATAAATGAGTAAAGGATAATTGATACCCAGGTTATTTGAACTGAGGATACTGTATACTTATACTATACACTGTTTGCATCATAACGGTTTTCAGAGCTATGTGGCCTCAGGGAAGGCAATTTAGCCTTTTTGGCGGGTAATTGGAGTGCTACAAGTAAAAATCAACGTTAGAATATAATTTGATACCTTCCGGCAAGATAAGGACCCAAAGCAAATGGTGCAAATTATTAAGGATTGGCTACTTTATTAGGGTCCGTGACTATAAAACATACCACCTCAAAGCCCAATTTAGAATATTTCTAAATATATTTAGGATATTTTGAAGGGCAGTAGTAGAAATAGCATATTTTTGTCTCTGTTATACTCAAAATAAATATAGTTTAAAAAACACGCTTTTAAAGCACATCAAACTAAAAAGTGAACAAAAATTCTTAGTATAAGCTGAAGTAATAATAAACCAAAAATTGGGGGATTATTGTGAAAATATTCCACGCTATTATACAAGTATGATATATGAAAAAATATATCTCAAAGCACTTCACGCTTTGCTTACAAAAATATACGAACTTTTGGTGCCATTATTATTGTTAGCTTAGAATTATTGTCTTTTTAATTTGATGTGCTTTAAAAGCGTGTGTTTTAGTTTTCTAAACTATATATGTTTTTTACTTTTTACTTTAGTTTGATGTGAGAAACCCCAAATTAGTTAAAATATTAACTATGAAATGTTGTATGTATTGTTAAAGTAAATTGATAATTAGGCAGTATTTAATCTTTATTCTGACCCTTTAGTGACTAATTGTTATATTATTTGCGTCCAAGTTCTATCGACAACTTTATGAACTCTTACTTCTTCATTGAATCATTTCTTCTAAGGCTTTACTGTTAAGTTTGAGGCTTTACCTGTCAAGTTTGAGCAGTCAAGTTCTTCAATTCGAATACCTTCCAAAGATCTACAACTACTAAGTACGAGGACCCAGATAAATTACTGCATGATCAACTGTACGACCCTGCATCTTAAGAACGGGCGACGCCCAACTCAGTATTATTGGCAACATTCGTCTTTCAGCAATTCCTTAGCTATATTTTGCTGGAAACTGTATAGATATTGGCTTAAATACGTGTGCACCATCTGAGCCGAAATAAATACGGACTGACGGGATATCTTCCACATATACTTGGTCCATGCGAAAATTCGGCAAGATAATTTCTTTAACGAATCCCATGTTACCATTCACTAAACCTTTTGACACGTCAATGTTCGACCTTAACATCACGTTGGTGCAAAGAATATTTTAATACATTCGGAAGACCTCTTGCTTTATTGATATGATTAGGTATTGTAGTATTTATGTCCTTATTACCTAAATTTCGTGTGGTATTAATGAGTTGGTCTTGTTCTTAAGCGTATAAAGAACTTTTTCATTACGACTAACAACTGGGCAATAAGTTGGGTAAACTCTTAAAGCTTTCTCAATCGAGAATTCTTCAGTGGTATCTGTTGACACTTTTCCAAGAAGAACTTGAAGATTCTTAGACGTCTTCTTCCAACTTTTATAACATCAAGCACATTTATAAATGTCGTGTTTTCTTGTTGACGCATGTTTTGTTGAAGTCCAACCAGACGGAATTGTCGCCACAGATGTCCAGCGGGTTTCATATGTTCTGGCTGTTGAAATACTTCATGTTCTAGGACAAGTAGTAACTGCATTAGATCACCAAAGAGTAAGACATTTATACCACCAAAACAAGCGTCCGGTCTCCTCAGTTGGCGCAAAAATGAGTCGATCATGCAAAGCATCTCTTAAGGTACCATAGAAAGTTCGTATATAAACAGAAACTCAACGTTATGTCATAACTGGCACATCCCTTTCAATGAATTACAAGTAAGCAATGGCATGTTAATTATTACGACATTTTTTTGTACTGGTAGTTTAAGCAGACTGTGTAGTGTAGAGTCACCAACCAACCGTGCTGCAATTCCAGTAAGAGCACTAATTTTCACGACCGATTTTCCATAACTTCGGTTAATTTGGTTTTTCGATACTTTAAACAGGAAAGTTTTTCCGGTGCCTGCTCCACCTGTTACGAAAATTTTCTCTCATCTAATATCACATTTAAGTTGATTTTTAATACTCCCCTATCATAGTAAACAATTACTTTTGATCAATATTCACTCAGTGTTCTCTAATTCTTTTTCTCTACCTTCAGGAAGTATAATCTCTGGCTGTAATAAAATTTCAAATGCATGTACTTGATTGAATGCATTTTAAGCCCTCGAAATTGGGGTATGTGGCTACTCATTTCCTTCAAACGATTCTCTTGACGTAAAAGGTCCTCTTTTGCACTATCGAAACTTTCAAATAATTCAGTTTCCGAACGATAAGGTATATATTGAAAGAGTAAGCTATAGAAAAAGTTTTCTGGATCTTATGCGGGAACTGCGGGAACTTTTCTCGCAACCATTTTGCTCTTCTGTACTAACGTAATGAGCGGACTACGTATGTTTCGATATTCTTCATAGGCATAATGATCAACACTTTCATCAGTTTCGCTTACTTTTTTCGGTTAAAATGGTCAAACAATATTGCAAACTCTGTAAGGCTCATGTTGATAAAATCGTAGTCGGGAGATTGTAACGAACATTTTTGATATCATTTAAATATATTACTGTAATAACTAGTCACGTGTTCGCTTCTGCAAGATTGCAATACTCTGTAACGCGGTTCTGGTTCTCTTGTTTTAAAACAAGTAACGAAGGGCTTTGCCGCGATGTCTGAATTTGGTATCCCCGCAAAACTGATACGGCTGTGTAACCTGACGTTGAGCAACACCAAAAGCTCCATCAGAATCGGGAAGGACCTCTCCGAGCCGTTCGATACCAAACGAGGTTTCAGACAAGGCGATTCCCTATCGTGTGACTTTTTCAACCTGCTTCTGGAGAAAATAGTTCGAGCTGCAGAACTTAATAGAGAAGATACCATCTTTTATAAGAGTGTACAGCTGCTGGCATATGCCGATGATATTGATATCATCGGCCTTAACACCCGCGCCGTTAGTTCTGCTTTCTCCAGACTGGACAAGGAAGCAAAACAAATGGGTCTGGCAGTGAACGAGGGCAAAACGAAATATCTCCTGTCATCAAACAAACAGTCGTCGCACTCGCGACTTGGAACTCACGTCACTGTTGACGGTCATAACTTTGAAGACGTAGATAATTTCGTCTATCTTGGAACCAGTATTAACACCACCAACAATGTCAGCCTAGAAATCCAACGCAGGATAACTCTTGCCAACAGGTGCTACTTCGGACTAAGTAGGCAATTGAGAAGCAAAGTCCTCTCTCGACAAACAAAAACCAAACTCTATATGTCACTCATAATTCCCGTCCTGCTATATGGTGCAGAGGCTTGGACGATGTCAACAACTGATGAGTCGACGTTGCGAGTTTTCGAGAGAAAAGTTCTGCGAAAGATTTATGGTCCTTTACGCGTTGGCCACGGCGAATATCGCATTCGATGGAACGATGAGCTGTACGAGATATATGACGACATTGACATAGTTCAGCGAATTAAAAGACAGCGGCTACGCTGGCTAGGTCATGTTGTCCGAATGGACGGAAACACTCCAGCTCTGAAAGTATTCGACGCTGTACCCGCCGGGGGAAGCAGAGGAAGAGGAAGACCTCCACTCCGTTGGAAGGACCAAGTGGAGAAGGACCTGGCTACGCTTGGAATATCCAATTGGCGCCACGTAGCGAAAAGAAGAAACGACTGGCGCGCTGTTGTTAACTCGGCTATAATCGCATAAGCGGTGTCTACGCCAATTAAGAAGAAGAAGAACGAAGGGCTAAGTTCGGGTGTTACCGAACATTTTATACTCTCGCATGATAAAGTGAAAATCGAGATTTCATTATCCGTCATTTAAATATTTTTCAAATGGTTCCTAATGTATATGGGCCATTCCATCAATTGGCGACATGGTTTTGTACCCGTGGTTCTCCAATTTTGACGAGACTTTAGAATATCCCAATATAGACCAAAATAAGAATATCTGTAAACTTTTTAGTGGTCAAAGTTGCTCCATTGTTGTTTGGCGCGGAATTCAAATTGAGATCAAACAAAAAAATGACTACTTTTCTTATTTTCTAACGACCTCAAAATTGAGTGAAAAAAATTTTGCAGTTATCCAATTACACAGTCCAACAGCATTTTTGGAACAGCATAGCGACCCCATAATTCTGAAAGGGTATGTTGAGTAGATCATTTTTGTAGAACAAACTTATGGTCCAGCACGTCTGAGTTTTTTTTTACAGTGGGTCAAAATTTTCATTTTTTGGTCGAAGGGAGCATTATACTATATGAAAAAAATGTGGTAAGTTGATGCCTGAGAGAACTCTTATGGTCAGAGTTATATTGTGGAATTGTATGAGGATTATTTTTGTGGAAGATCTTAATCCTCTAATTGGTTTCTTTATGGGTCAATTTGATCAAAAATCAAATCAAAAAATATCCTTTAAAAAAGGACATTTAAGGATTAAAATATTCTACGAAAATGTTTGGCGGAAAATTTCAGCGGGGGTCACCAAAAACACCATTGTTGTAAATAAAGCTCTTTACGATTGATAAAAAAAATAAAATTCGGACGGGCCAAACACTGAGTTCTCGCGTCTAGTCAGCTGTGACTTACAAATCGGGTATGATAAAATTAAGCATAATTGACTTACTAAGCAGTACATATCGGGTGTGATTTTTACTAAAATTAATATAAAAAAAGAACAATTAAAGCTTAAAAAAGTATGGCGGATTCTGTTTGCAAATTAAGAGATTGGTTTTGTTTTACTTGTGGACATTTTACGCACCTTCAAAGCAGAAGAAAGATATTCCCTACAATTGAAGAATTGAAGATTTTTATGTGAAGCTTGGATACCAAAAACTGTTTGTACTACTTGCGAAAGTGGTCTTTTGACCTGGTACAAAGGCGGTACTAAGGCGCTGCTGTTTTCTGCGCCTATTGTATGGATTGAACCTGAAAATCACAAATCAGATACATGCTATTTTTGCGTAAATTACAAATTTGGTAGAAGCCAAATGCACTACGCGATAATGACATACGAAGCAACAAATAATGTCATTTTACCAGAAGTGCGCTGTGAAGGTGTTCCGGTGCCTCAACCGCCTACACATACATTTTCGGCCAATATGACATACGCCAATACAGAAATAACAGCGGCGGTTGAAAACATATCAGATATAAGTTACTTGTCTCCTGGTGGTTGAAACATATGTCCTAATTTGATAGACCAAGCTTATTGTGAAGATCTTGTAAGAGATTTAGGACTAACAAAAGAGAAAGCTGAAATATTATGTTCCAGATTGAAAAACAGGAATTTGATAAAAGCCGATGTAAAAGTTACAAGAACAAGACACGCCAATTTGGAAACTTATTTTAAAAAATCAGAAGAACTTGTATACCGTTGCAGTATTGCAGAGGTTCTAAAATATCTAAAGCTTCCACTGGACTCTTCCGCTTGGCGACTATTTATAGATAGTTCAAAACATAGCTTAAAAGCTGTTTTACTGCACAATGGAAATCAGCATCCATCAATACCGGTTGCGTATTCCACAAAAAAGGAGGAAACATACGCAAATATTTCAAATCTCTTAAATAAAATTGAATACTATAAATATAAATGGGAAGTATGCGCAGACTTTAAAATGATTGCAATATTGACTGGAATGCATACAGGATACACAAAATATATGTGCTTTCTTTGCAAATGGGATTGACGTGCTACCAGCAGCCATTATCATATTAAATATTTCGAAGAACGTAAAGAAAATATTATTGGTGACTTAAATGTAATCAATGAATCTCTTGTCCCAAAAGATAAGGTCATACTTCCACCGCTGCATATTAAATTGGGTGTGGTGAAAAATTTTATTAAAAGCTAAAATACACAAGGATATGCTTTCAAACGCATTCAAACAATTTTCCCCAGATTGTCTGCAACAAAATTAAAAGAAGGTAAAATACGGTTTTAAGAAATAATTTATTTCATTTAATGTAAACTACCTTTTCTAGGAATGCTCGTTGGACCCGATATAAGAAAATTATTACAAGATGAAGAATTTTATGGTCATCTGTCGGATATGCAAAAGACAGCATTTGACTTTATGCAGCTGGTTATATCAGAATTCCTTGGAAACTCAAAAGCACAAAACTATGCAGAAAATATTGAAAGCATGCTAATCGGTTTTAACAATATTGGCGTTAAAGTGTCACTAAAGCTGCATTTTCTGCACTCTCATCTCAATTTTTTTAAAGAAAACCTTGGAGCGGTTTCAGATGAACACGGTGAAAGGTTTCATCAGGATATAAAGGTATTGGAAGAAAGATTCAAAGGGAAATCCCAAAGTGTAATGCCTGCTGAATACGTATGGGGCTTGTACAGAAACCTTGGCACATCGGAATATTCACGTCAAGCTAAATACAGGAAAGCATATTAAGTTTAAACTTTAATCCATTGTCCTACTACTGCTGAAGCAAAAAAATAAATATACATACTATAATAAACCACTATTAAAACAAAACTATATTTTTTTTTATCAATCGTAAAGAGCTTTATTTACAACAATGGTGTCTTTGGTGACCCCCACTGAAATTTTCCGCCAAACATTTTCGTAGAATATTTTAATCCTTAAATGTCCTTTTCTAAAGGATATTTTTTGATTTTCTCGAAAAAAGGGTCATATTGACCCATAACGAAACCAGTTAGAGGGTTAAGATCTTCCACAAAAATAATCCTCATACAATTCCACAATACAACTCTGACCATAAGAGTTCTCTCAGGCATCAACTTACCACATTTTTTTCATATAGTATAATGCTCCCTTCGACCAAAAAATTAAAATTTTTACCCACTGTAAAAAAAAAACTCAGACGTGCTGGACCATAAGTTTGTTCTACAAAAATGATCTACTCAACATACCCTTTCAGAATTATAGGGTCGCTATTCTGTTCCATTCAAAAAGTCTTCATTTGTTGGACAGTGTTATTTTAAAAAAAAGTTGGTGGAAAAGCACAAAAAATGGGATTTTTGGAAAAAAGTTGTTTTTTTCGGATTTTGAGCGACAGATTTGAATTTTTTTTGCTGTTCATGGGATCAGAGTCCCATATTTTTGAACACTGATTCTTATGTAAAATTGAACAAGGAATCGAATGAAAAAGTCAATTTTGGAAAAAAAATTGGGGGAAAAGCACAAAAAACGGGATTTTTGGAAAAAAATGTTTTTTTTTGGATTTTGAAAATTTTTTTGGTTTTTGAAAATATTTTGATCAGAAAGCTGAGATTTTTTTAACATAAAATTGGATAACTGCAAAATTTTTTTCACTCAATTTTGAGGTCGTTAAAAAATAAAAGAAATTGTCATTTTTTTGTTTGATCTCAATTTGAATTCCGCGCCAAAAAACAATGGAGCAACTTTGACCACTAAAAAGTTTACAGATATTCTTATTTTGGTCTATATTATGATATTCTATGTAAAGTTTCGACAAAATCGGAGAACCACGGGTACAAAACCATGTCGCCAATTGATGGAATGGGCCATATATTATACAGAGAAGGCATCAGATGAAATTCCAAATAGCGTTATATTGGAAGAAGGCGTGGTTGTGAACCGATTTCACCATATTCATCATCGTACATGTCATCAGGGTGTTAAGAAAATATTATATACCGAATTTTATTGAAATCGGTAGAGTAGTTCCTGAGATATGGTTTTTGGTTCATAAGTGGGCGGCGTCACGCCCATTTTCAATTTTTAAAAAACGCCTGGGTGCAGCTTCCTTCTGCCATTTCTTCCGTAAAATTTAGTGTTTCTGACGTGTTTTGTTAGTCGGTTAACGCACTTTTAGTGATTTTCAACATAACCTTTGTATGGGAGGTGGGCGTGGTTATTATCCGATTTCTTCCATTTGTGAACTATATATGGAAATTCCTGAAGGCAACGACTCTATAGAATTTTGTTGACATAGCTACAGTGGTTTCCGAGATATGTACAAAAAACTTAGTAGGGGGCGGGGCCACGCCCGCTTTAAAAAAAATTACATCCAAATATGCCCCTCCCTAATGCAATCCTTTGTGCTAAATTTCATTTTAATATATTTATTTATGGCTTAGTTATGACACTTTATAGGTTTTCGGTTTCCGCCATTTTGTGGGCGTGGCAGTGGGCCGATTTTGCCCATCTTCGAACTTAACCTTCTTATGGAGCCAAGAAATACGCGTACCAAGTTTCATCACGATATCTCAATTTTTACTCAAGTTACAGCTTGCACGGACGGACAGACAGACATCCGGATTTCAACTCTACTCGTCACTCTGATCACTTTGGTATATATAACCCTATATCTGACTCTTTTAGTTTTGGGACTTGCAAACAACCGTTATGTGAACAAAACTATAATACTCTCCTTAGCAACTTTGTTGCGAGAGTATAAAAATGCAGCTTCTAGAACTGTCTCGTAAGGAGATACGACAAAGTCTATGTGCACATTATGCAGCTGATACTTGTCGTTCATGAAGAACCTTCAAACGTATTATGAACAGTTTTCGTGAAATATCTTTTTAATCGCGTTGAATTTATGTTGCCTGCTAAATTTTAGAATCTATTCCTTCAGGTTCTGCTTTCGATAGGTTCTTTGCTATATAGTACGTAATCGCTTCGTTTGATCGGCATGGCTGAATATCTACTTATGTTGACTGCCCACAGACATAATAACTCTGGGTGGTAATTATTTACCCAAGCAACTTTCTTTCCAAGTTTAAGTAAATAAATTCTACCTACGTTACGCTGAAAATCATCTGAAGAATGTGACACAATTTGTGTCTCGTAACATTCTTGACGTCGAAAGTTGAAACGGCATCTTATCGAGGTATTATTTTGTGTGTGTCGAAAAATTTGACACTTTTTAACCAATTCATGAAGCTCTGGATCTTCTTCTTCTGGATTAATTCTATACCAACAATTACGACCCAGAAGAAGTTTTCCTTCTTCTGAGTCAAATTCTGCATAATTTTCGATCCAAATCAGCAAATGAAGATGAGGACTACTCTGATTCTGGAATTCAATACGCCACCAATGCTCTTTCACTTTGCCGCCAAACACATTATCATTGTTTTTTATAAACAGAGCACTTACTCTTACCATAAAATGTCGACTCAAAATTACTGGATACTTTTCGATTAGTCGTTAAGTCGAAAAATGGACATCTTTGATTGCTACTTCTTGATTAACAATTTTTTTTGCCTATTGCAGATATAGGGTTTTTGATTCTATAATATTCAAAGAAAGATAATGTATAATGGAGACAGTCGTTACATTGAAATCTTGTGTCATTTCTAAAAATTCTGAACTGAAAGTAGTCTAACGCGACAATATTTATAGGTCTTTGTTCTTTAATCCCGTTTTTTTTCGTAAGGAAACAAGAAGTACCAGGCAAATTATTTTGCTTTCAGTTAATGTTCAATATTAGCGATATTGTCTTTCATTTTGTGAAGGTTTGGTGAAACCTGATTCGTCTTCCACATTCGGCTGCATTATGTCAACCGGTGCCATCATATTTTCAGTAGTATTATTTGATTAGGTAGTTCATGTTGAGAAGTAATCATTTTAAACACTGCCGTTACCATCTCAGTACTCTATTTTATTTCAATCTTCCTAGTCTCACCATGTTGACATACAACATCAACGTAATCAAGAGTATACTGTACATTTTTGCTACCTGTTGTACCTTCACAAATCCTTACAAACTCGTCTAAACTGTCGCATTTTCCCATTGTTATCGTTAGCTCTAGATCCCTTTTGACCACAAGAATGTGAGTAACTGAAGTAATGTTTGCTATCATAGTACATCATTCCGAATGATTGTCCATCTGTTATTAATATGTCAGAGCTACATATGTTCCATGAACAGATCCTCCAAACCTTGACGAAGGGTGTGTCCAAAAAAATTTATTGAACCAATCGTTACAATTCTTTAAAAACTTTTAAAATAGACCACTTCTACGTCGATGCAGCGCTACCAGCGCGATTTCTAAGCATTGAAGGCATTCTCCGTAATAGCCTTTAAACCCGAGGTGCATGCTGCTTGGATCCCCTCTGTCGTCTCAAAATGCGAGGGCTTGGAGGGATCATACTCAAAGATTCATGACTCGTCACCTGTGATTAAGTTATTCAAAGATTGGTGATCACTTTCACACCTATTAAAATTTTCTTGGCACACTTTCATTCTCCACAATTTCTGGTTCTCAGTGAGCACACTTTGCGCATGTGCAAGTGCTCCGTCACAATGCCTTGAACCACAGATTTTGATAAATTTACCATCAACATTCGAAATCTGTCGAATACTTAGTCAACGATCTGAGTTCAAAAATTTTGGCACACGAGTCACATTGTCTGTGTTTGTCGAAGTCGCAGGGCTCCACCATGGTCTTCCTCAGCGATCTCTCCTCCAAAAAGACCTGGTGCCACGGAAACACACCACTTCTTGCTAAAGCAACATTTGGCTAAGTCTGCTTGATCATATCAAACTTATCTGTCGCAGTTTCACAAAAAACTTAATCGCTTACCTCTGCACTCACATAAACACGTCGCACACGTCGCGCGAAAATGTTTGTCCTGACTCTCCAGGTGCTCGGAGACAACTCACAAGCCGATCGTTCGTTAGCTAGGAACCCTCACTACCGAATACAGTTGGTACGCGGGTTAAGGAATGTATTCCTTATGATATAGACAGAATGCATCAAAACAACCTTGAGTTTGAATACAACAACAACCTAATCTTAGAACAAAAATATAATGTATCTAATCAAAATATAAATGTGTAAACAAACTTAAACAAATGATAAAGAGTACACATCTCTGTGCAGCTCAAAAATGTATTACTTTAACTAATTTTTATTTCATGTAAAATTAACTCGCGCACGCTCCGAAGTACAGTCGCGGCGGAAAAAAATTAGTCCTGTTACTTTTCGGACAAACCCTATACGCTATATGAAACAGTTTTGGAAAATGATGTTTAGAATCTGTCCAAAAGGATTTTCATTTAACCAACCAACTGATGTCTTAAGGTAGACTGATAGGTCATCGGAAGCGCTTTTCTCGCTTCTATTGGGTTTCCATTTTGTGTGCACTAATTTGAGGTGGTCAGTCCAAAAACTGAAATATTCTAAAGTCCCGGCGATTTATAAGATTTGATATGGTTTTCGCTACCACTAATACATATTTATAAGATCCTTAATTTTTTGGATGGCATTTGCGTAAGCTAACGGATCGTGGAAATGTGTTCCAATATCGTGGAAATAGCTAAACCTGTAATATTTTTAATAACACCCATTAATTTGTTAATTTCTTTTAGAGTGGAATTTTGTACCTCCAATATAACCGGTTCATCAAACACAAGAGCTTTGATTTTTGAAACCATGCAATGCACTAAGAGAATCACTTTACTACTTGTGCAGTATTTTTCCCATGATATTTTTTTTTGTCGCGGCTTCAAGAGGATGTGAAATATTTAGCAGTTATGACGCAATATTAAGTTCTATGCCCATTAGCTATTTGGATTATATTTCGGGATGTCCTAAGCTCTTTCGCGTACCACTTCTTTCGGTATTGGGGCTTTCGGCCGCGCTTTAAAAAGGTTATCAACTTTTTTAATCATTTCGATCCTTTGGCAAAGTGTGCCCAAAAAATAAGGTGACATTGTATTTATTTCGAAAATTCTTTGTTTATTCTGCCAAATCAATTTTATCCCCTTCAAAGTAATCCCCTTCCGATGCAATGCACTTATGCCAACGGATTTTCCAATCTTCGGAACACTGGTTGTAGTCACTTTCCGAGATGTCCTTCAGTTCCGTCTTCGCTGCGGCTTGAATCTCCTCTGTCGTATAAAAACGGTGTCCTCGGAGCGGTCTTTTGAGCTTGGTGAACAGCCAGAAGTCGCACGGCGCCAGATCAGGTGAATACGGTGGATGCGAAACGATATGGGTTGAGTTTTTAGCGAAATGATCACGAATTACGAGGGCAATATGGGATGGTGCATTATCGTGGTTGGACACGTTCACGGCCGGCTGGAACTTACTATACAACTTGTAAACATTTCTTTAGACATAGTCTCATCACCAAAGGCTTTCTGCACTATCCTCAACGTATCCGCAGCAAAAAATTGATTCCGTAAACAAAATTTAATGCAAATTCTTTGCTCAACAAATTTCGACATCGCAAAAAACGAAAAACTCACTTTTAACCGCTCACAAACCGACACGTATCTCAAACACTAATGAATATTTTCACATGAAATTTGACTTAAATGTGACTGACCGTACTACCAACCTAAAAAAAAATTCTCAAAATCCTTCGACGCGCGCAGTTTAAATTCAAATGTCCGCTTATTTTTTGGGCACAGTAGTATAAGGCAATATTCATCAACAAGGAACTCTTTTGGGAGTTGTGTAAACAGTTATATGCTAGTTAAAGCAAATCAAAAGAGAAGCAGATCACCTCAATCCAACCATACCCATTTTAATCCTGAAATCGTAGGATGGTGTACTAAAGGGTACTCCGATGCTATACTCTCTTATTTAGAATTTAACTACTAGTTTCTGTTAAAAGCTCCTCCAATAGAATGTTATCCTGCTATATGGACACTATGTCGCGGTAAAAACTCTCCAGTTTATTTTTCTCTATTTGTAAATAGTCTGCCAATCCTAGCGTAATCCTATATATTTATATATTAAGTGACACTTACTGGGCTATAAGCTACCTGTCTTATGGGCCTTATCATAAAGTGCACGCAGTGATAGAAGTAATGTAACGTTGTAAACTTTGTTATTCTCTTACAAATACTTAAAAAAAAAAACTTTATAAATTGTCTGTCTTCCAAAAGCCAATGCATTCAAATACTCTTTAGAAAACGTGATAAATAGCACGGTAGAGGAGGAGTAAGGTCACTATCAGCTGATGTTATGTAAACAAAGGCACAGCTGAGTGGTGCCACTGTAGAAACGCCAAGAGGAGTCCAGGGTAGAGTTTCTGTTGGAATCCAAGATGGCCGACTTTTAACCGGAAGATGGTTGCATTGTGTAATTTTCTTAAAATTTATGGAAAAGTTGTCCCAAAAATATTGGTTTTATATAAAACTTTAATGTATTTTCAAAAGAAAATCCATTTATTTTAACATATATTCTTAAAGATGAGAACGATATGAGCAAATACATGAAAAATTAAGTTTTTTATTTATGCCTCTTTTTAACTTACCACAAGTTAATAAATGTTCACCACAGAAAAATGTTAGGAACAAATAAGCAACCATGCCGAATAGTGGGGTCCAGATTATGCTCATTCACAGCCATATTTATATATTTTCCATCGTAACGAAGGTTTTTTTAAGATAATTTATTTGAGTTTATTTCATGGTACAATCCTTTACGATGGTTTATTTAATTATTTGAATCTGGAAGAAGTGTGCAAATTTCCCTTGGGACGATAAATAACAGATCGGTTGAGATTTTATTCCAATAAAAGTACGGAATAACTAAACATGGCCTCGTTAATATTGCTGCGTAATGGGTCAGGTGCTGTTCCAATTTTATGATTTAAGAGATGTAAAAGCGATACGCGATGCTGTGAAGTACTCAAATGTATTTATCAACTTAGTTGGTCGTGAATTCGAGACAAAATTTTAAATTCAATGACGTGCTTGTGGAAGGTGCACTTCGCATTGCTAGGCAAGCTAAAATTAAACTTTATTTCAAAAGGTTTACCATGTAATTTTTCATTTTTTTTATAGAATTAGCAAAGAAGCTGGTGTAGAACGTTTAATTATCTGTCTGCTTTAAACGCTAGTCCCAAACCAATGAGCTTTGTGTTTGAAGGTGGAAGCAATTTTTTGAAGAGCAAATACTACGGTGAGCACATTCGGATGTTGTACAAGCTATTGTTAATTGCGCTTATGATCCCGATACTGCTGGTCAGGTTTATCAAGCTGTTGGGTAGGTTTTGAGCAAAATTGTATTTACATACTTTCTAATATGCTAAACACCCACCTTGCAGATCAAAGCGTTACCAGTTGAGCGAATTAATTGACTGGGGGGTTACTCTGTAAGGCGTTACGAATAGCAATGCGTTGCGAAAGTGAATTGCGTTGCGAAGGAAAATCGGTACTCTGTAACACTTTCGCATTGTAAACAGTGTTGCACTGCTTTCACGTTGACAAATTTCCAGTATAGTTGACATTACTGACCGAAACGAAGGAGAATGAAAACAAAATCAATAACAGAAAAGTGAAGAAGTGTAGAAAATTGACAGATAAACATTAAATTAAATTTGAAGAGTTTTATAAATATATAAAAGTAATTTTAAATAAATAAAAAAAGTGTGAATATAGATTGCGTTGTGTTGTGGGAGGAAACGAACGAACGAAATGAACGAGTGGAGCGGAAAATGATTAGAGACAAGTCCTATGTGACGAGTCTTAGTGAAAAAAGGCAAGTTTGAATGATAAAGTGCAATGCAATTCTTTAAACTTGTTTGTGCTTTTACTCGTAAATAGTTTCGTGCAAAACTTTCGCCTAAGTAAGGAATCATTCAAATATGTGTTGGACAGCATAAGTAGTGAGCTAAAAACTCCACGCAGGTCGACAGGAATACACGAAATTGTGAAATTAGCGGCCACTTTAAAATTTTTGGCGCAGGGAGGGTATCAACAGCAAATTGGACAAGATCACCACACAGGACTAGCTCAACAAACTGTTTCCCGTTGTGTGTTTGAAGTTTGCAAAGCGATTGAGAAAGTGCTGTGTCCAAAACACATAACTTTTGAAATGACTTCAGAGGAGAAAAATGAAGCGAAACGAGCCTTTTACTCAGTGTCTGGAATTCCAGGAGTAATTGGAGTGGTGGATGGTACTGACATCCTAATGATATGACCGGCAGTAAATGAACATTTATATTTTAACAGGAAATTAAAACATAGTATAAACGCTATGGTGGTAAGGCAATTGTTTTTTAATTTTTCTTTGTTTTTTTATAAATATTGTTTCCAAAACCTAGATATGTGATCATAAGATGATGATCAAAGCCGTTAACGGTCGATTTGCTGGGGCGTGTCATGATTCACATGTGTGGAATTTGTCAAGCGAGCGCCAATATTTACAAACCAACTATGTGAATGGAGAAATAGGAACTCGCATTCTGGGTGAGCATATACACATTCGTTAATTTTACTTGTTAGCAATTATATGCATCAATTATTTTGCTAACTTAATTTTTTTCTCATAGGCGATTCTGCTTATTATCCGCTTGAGCCATGGCTTTTAACTCCATATAGAAATGCTGCTGAAAACTCTGCTAAAAGTTACTACAACTACAAATTTTCAAAAGCCAGATCCTTTATCGAACGAGTATTTGGAGTATTAAAAGCGCGGTTCCGATGCCTTTTAGCTGCTAGAGAACTACATTATGCCCCAGAAAAAGTGGTGCAAATTTTAAACGTATGTTGTGCACTTCATAATATTTGCACTCTTTTTCTTTTCGTGGAATCACCTGTAAATATAGCAGGTAGAAGTTGAAGAAGTCGATACTAGTTATACTGAAACCATAGGAAATGCGAATGAAACCAATATTACGTTTAAGAGATCAAATAAAAAACAGTACGATTAGTTTATAAACATATAACACTATTCAATAAAGTAAACTTTTTAATTTTTCATATTTTCACATTTATTTGATTAAAATTCACATTAATGATATAAAGCTTTAGTCTCTTGCACATATGTAATAAAAAGAAAAAACTATCACATAAACAAAAAATACATTTTTAATTCAATAAATAATTATCAGTAAGTATTAAAAAATAAGTAACAGACTTCAATGTCAATAACTAAAATACAATATTTTTATTGGGCGGGCCGTTCAATTTCTAGCATTTGCTTTTTTAGTTCTAATGTTGCAAATTTTAGTTTTGTTTTGTCCAAATCAATCCTTTTTTTGTGTTCGAATTTTTCAACAGCCAATTTTTATTTTTTTTTACTCATTTTATGTTTTTTTTTTATGCATTTTGAAATCACTTTTAGGTTTACATTAATTTCAGACAACACTTTTAATGAACCTTTGTGATAAGCGATTTAGTTATCCACCTGCTTATTTAAAAGGCTATCTTTCTTTTGCGGAGCGACTCTCTGACGTGAACAATGTGTCATTTCATCCACTGGCGTTGGTTCATTCTGTCGGAATTCGTCGGTTGTAATGTCTGACCCACTTGGTTGTGTTAACTGTGCTGCACCAAATTCTGAGGTACCGCTTATTCCACTGACGGATATTTCCATTGCCAGAAGCTCACTAACCTGCTCCTCCAACGGTGTTAAGGAGCAATGACTTGGACGACCAGTTCCAGAAATACTTATTTTATTCCGACGCATTTTTGCTTTCAAATGAGTTTTATAATCCGACCAAACCTTTAAATAAGTAAGTAATATGTGCTTCAAAAATCATTTATAATTAATCTTTTTTACCTTTTTCCATTTTAAAACATCGCGCGATGGTGGCCCCGCAGCATTAAGGTCACATACCAACTCTTTCCATAAATTATTTGCAGCATTTTTCGCGTCCACAGTTTTCAGTTGTCCTTTGGAAAGTTCCGAATGTGTTTTCATGTAATTGATTAAAATTTCGAACTGTGTTGGGTTTGTTTGTTTATTTTTAAAATGTTCCCTGTTAAATAAATTTTTTTTTTTAATTAAAACTACAAATATGTCTTATAAACTTACATTTTTTGTCCGTTGCGCTTGCCAGTTTGATATCGAATCAAAAATACGTTAAACGCACAGATTTGACAGTCGTTTACGCAATACAGAGTGCTGCCATTGCGAATGCGCTTGTCGCCCTACAGAGTTGCTTTTTGTCATTTACGAACTTTTTCACTTGCGCAACGCCTTACAGAGTAACCCCCTTGTTTTCATCGTGTTATGCGCAAAGATTAAAAATTGTGGAGATACCGTCGTTAAGACATGCTTATCTGTCCTGGACAACCTATTGGTGAGCCACATATGGAACGCATCGATCGCGAATGTATAACCGATGTCGTTCCCTCCGACATGCCGTGGTTGAAGAATTTTGGTGTACAATTGACCTCCATGGAAGAGCAAGTACCAAGGGAATTGTGACCATATCATGATGCCGAATTGTGAGAATGGGGGGAACCAGCTCCACCAAAACCGATAGAACATCGGGAAGAACTACGCAAATAATAAACAATACTCATCAAATGCAATTTGGCAGCGTTGGTGACCAAGCAGCAATTTGAAAAAGAAACATTTGCATCTACGCGAATTACAATTCGTCTTTACATCTAGTGAATTATGGTCGATTATGAATGGCGTGGAAGTTGATATTTAAACTTTAAAAAACAAATAAATGTAATTTGGCTAATAATGAACCACTATTAAAAATTATAGAATCTGAGTTGTATTTTTAATTGGGCCAAACAAGTTATTATCGATTTGAATAATTTCAAACGGAATATATTTCGAACAATAATTTATTTTTTTAAATACTATGCCAGTATTGCTACTGAGCATGGCAAAATAGTGTTGCGTAAGCTAACTTAAACTACTTTTTACTACTACATATGTATATATTGCAAATTCAAAAAATAATTTATTTAAGAATCCTTTTTATTTAAAAACTTAGCTTAGAACTAAAAAATAATGTGGTAAATCTGTTAGGATAATCAAACACTCCATTTGGGAACGAGTACCATTCCTGATCGCCGGCATATAGCTAAATTCTGACACATAAAACGTGTATGTAATTTGTGATTACAAAAATGTATACTTAAAATTCAGAAAACATGGCTATTATAATTATCTCTTGACTTATCTTACATCAAAAAATTGTGCTTTACTGTTCAAATGAATTATTTTGATATGTAATACCAAATTTTTCCACAACAGTTATCTCTTTTGGTACACTCATTATCAAAAATAATTTTCAATTTGTCCATGAATAAGTTAACTACAACGCTTAAAAATATATAGCGTATTTATTTATATCAAGAAGATATAATTAAATCTTTTGATAACAGCATTAAAATTCATTTTATAACAAAAATTGAAAATAGCATTTATAATACTATAAATTTATAATTTAATATTACATCATTTTCGCTTTCTGCAACCCGTTTTGACCTCTCGCCACCCTTATTCACCAGAGGTGACCATGATATTTTTATTGTGAACGTACACTTGAGGGGTAGGTGAAGGACTGTGAATGGATCTTTTACTATGGTGAATAGCACTTTCCCTACTTTTTTTTGCACCCCTAATGTGAATATGACTGGTTTGCTTGGGACCATTAAGCACGTACATTTCTCGAAAAATCACTGAGTCTTCTGTAAGCACTAGCATCATTGATAAGTTCTTCATTAGTTACATTCACAATCTCTAGTGGTGCTTAATCTACTCTTATAATATCCTTTTCATTCACTTTGACGTTTTAATCTATAGTGACGTATTTTTAAAGAGATTATCAACAACTAACCAATAGTTCATCATATACCTTTGTCTAGATACTGAAAACTGTAGCGTTATTAATGTTTTCAAGAAACTCAGTGATAACAATTAGTCCAGCATTATTAGCAGTTCTTGCTAACATGTTCGGAAGATTTTCAGTAACTTCGTAAACATTCTGAGCAAACAGCACCGCTTGATCTTGAAAACTATATTGCCCAAATATACTGCTTAATTTAGTAAATTTAACAAATAGAATAATACGTGAAATCAGCCTTTGCTTGCCTTGAGATAACTCCGCATTCACCGCAATACAGCCTGGATCCAGATTGTTCCGATGAGATTTCGATTTTGGAATATTTTTGATTGAATTTAAATGGGTCTTGCAACGATTGCAAACCACCAACCATATTTTTTGCTTCAATTCATTAAGCAAATGTGAGTTAGCTATAGAGTTTACAATCCATTTAGAAATTTGATGTTTATAGCACCGTTTAATACAAACTTCGCATATGGTATAAAAACCAATTCATTGCTTGCCTAAAGAACGCTACACTAAGTTTATGTAACCTTTTTCGTACATATAAACAACTCGTTAAATAAATTTAATTATCTGTTTAAAATAAAAAAGTTTTAGTAATAAATATTATATAAAAATAATACAAAACACAGTCTTTTTGATCTACTATATATACTTCTTCTTCTTTATTGGCATAGACAACGCTTACGCGATTATAGCCGAGTTAACAACAGCGCGCTAGTCGTTTCTTCTTTTCACAACGTTGCGCCAATTGGATATTCCAAGCGAAGCCGGGTCCTTCTCCACCTGGTCCTTCTAACGGAATGGATGTCTTCCTCCTCCTCTGCTTCCAGCGGCGGCTACTGAGTCGAATACTTTCAGAGCTGGAGTGTTTTCGTCCATTCGGACAACATGATCTGACCTGCGTAGCCACTGTCTTTTAATTCGCTGAACTATGTCAATGTCGTCATATATTTCAGACAGCTCATCGCTCCATCGAAAGCGATATTCGCCGTGGCCCACGCGCAAAGGACCATAAATCTTTCGCAGAACTTTTCTCTCGAAAACTCGCGACGTCGACTCATCAGTTGTTGTCATCGTCTAATCCTCTGCACCATATAGCAGGACGGGAATATTGAGTGACTTATAGAGTTTGGTTTTTGTTCGTCGAGAGAGAACTTTACTTCTCAATCGCTTACTCAGTCCGAAGTAGCAGCTGTTGCCTGTCTATCAATGTCATTGGCATACGCCAGCAGCTGTACACTCTTGTAAAAGATTGTACCTGCTCGATTAAGTTCTGCAGCTCCAATTATTTTCTCCAGCAGCAGATTGAAGATTGAAGAAGTCGCTCGATAGGAAATCGCTTTGTCTGAAAACTCGTTTAGTATCGAATGGCTTAGAGATGTCGTTCCCGATCTTGACGGAGCTTTCGATGTTGCGCGACGTCAGTTTACATAGCCGTATTAATTTTGCGGGGATACCAAATTCATACAACGCGTCATAAAGGCAGCTCCTTTATTATTTCCTAAAGCAACAATGTAATCTCCGAAGAAATTGATCAGATCGGTTAACTATAGCATATGTCGATTCTCCTTTCACGGTCTTTTCCAAGATTTGCCGCATGTGGAGTATCTGGTCGGTTGTGGATTTGCCAGGTCGAAGGCCACACTGATAAGATCCAATCAGTTTGTTGAAGGTGGGCTTTAATCTTTCACACAATGCGCTCGATAGAACCTTTTATGCGATGTTGAGGTAGCTTTTCCAATGGTAGTTGGCGCAGATTGTGGGGTCTCCTTTTTTGTGGATTGGGCAAAACAAACTTAAATTCCAATCGTTGGGTATGCTTTCATCCGCCCATATTTTACAAAGAAACTGATGCATCAGTTCTTCGAAGCTCGGCCTTCAATCCATCGGCTCCCGCTGCTTTCTAGATCACCTTTGAGGTTTCTACAAGGGTATGCCCCGGTCTTGAATTTTACCCCTGTCGGCTTATCAAGCTCTTCATACTCACGCATTTCGGCCTCTCTCTTTTTCTGTCAGCAAATGTGTTTTGCTTCCCTCTCCAACTCACGGTATCTATCCCATCCCGCACGTGTTGTGGTCGCAACACGGCACTCCTCGTCGTACCAGCTGTTCTATTGCATGTTCCGAAAACCAATGGTTTCGGTTGCAGCTGTACATAAGGAGCTTGAAATTCCGTCCCACCGTTCCCTTATACTACTATGTGCTATATATACACTAGTCAGAAAAAGTTTGCGTGCACAGTCTGCTATGACTTTGTAATATCTATTGGAATTTATATTATTATATATTTATACCCTGAACAGGGTATATTAAGTTCGTCACGAAGTTTGTAACACCCAGAAGGAATCGTCGGAGACCCTATAAAGTATATATATAAATGATCAGTATGTCGAGCTGAGTCGATTTAGCCATGTCCGTCTGTCTGTCCGTGCGTCTGTCTGTATATATACGAACTAGTCCTTCAGTTTTTAAGATATCGTTTTGAAATTTTGCAAACGTCATTTTCTCTTCAAGAAGCTGCTCGTTTGTGGGAACAGCCGATATCGGACCACTATAACATATAGCTGTCATACAAACTGAACGTTCGGAATCAAATGCTTGTATGGAAAACTTTCACATTTGGCAAGATATATTCACGAAATTTGGTATGTATTATTTCCTAAAGCAACAATGTAATCTCCAAAGAAATTGATCAGATCGGTGAACTATAGCATATAGCTGCCATACAAACTGAACGATCGGTATCAAGTTCTTGTATGGACAACTTTCACATTTGACAAGATATATTAACGAAGTTTGGTGTATATTATATCCTAAAGCAACAATGTAATCTCCGAAGAAATCGATCAGGTCGGTTAACTATAGCATATAGCTGTCATACAAACTGAACGATCGGTATCAAGTTCTTGTATGGACAACTTTTGCATTTGACAAGATATATACACGAAATTTGGTATACATTATTTTCTAAAGCAACAATGTAATATCCGAAGAAAATGTTCAGATCGGTTAACTATAGCATATAGCTGCCATACAAACTGAACGATCGGTGTCAAGTTCTTGTATGGACAACTTTTACATTTGACAAGATATATTCACGAAATTTAGTATATATTATTTCCTAAAGCAACAATGTAATCTTCGAAGAAATTGCTCAGATCGGTTAACTATAGCATATAGCTTCCATACAAACTGAACACATATTTACTAATAGAAATGCACCTGTGAAGGGTATTTAGCTTCGGTGCAACCGAAAATAACGTTTTTTCTCGTTTATTTAGAATCTTAAACATAATATTTTAGAGTTTAACTTAATCCTTTTTGTTTAAAAATAATTTAGCAACATCGATGTTATCGACTAATCTTTCAAAATAAAGCAGAAAAAGTTTAGGTACACAGTTTTAAAAGGGAAATTCCACATTACAAATTCAAACGAAACGGTAAAAAAATATTTATTTAAACGTAATTAATGTTCTTACGATAATTTTGACAAAAATTCGACACATTAATTAAATGGCTAGTAAGAAAAAACAACTATTACACTTAAATTTTTTATATTTTTTTACGCACTCACCTTCTCGGTCACCACAAATTTTTTATAAAATGAAAAATTGAGAAACGAATTTTTTCAAATGTATATACGAGTCTATATACATATTAGGGCGGGTCGATTTAAAAATCGCGCATTGATCTATGAAAGTCATATTCTAGGGATCAAAATAAGATACTTTGCCGAAGGAACCATACCTCTAAAACGAATTTTGATGTCCCACAATTTGGGTCGAACCTTTGGGTAGGGGGAAATTTTGAAAAATCCCACTTTGAACCATTTAGAGTGCTCCAATCGAGTCCAAATGTATGACCGACCCCCACTAACTTTGGACGGCCGATCCACCCATGATAGTGGCACACCACCTGGAACTCCCCTGGAAGGTTCCCCATGCAATCATTTCAAAAAATCATCATTTTTGGTGATTTACATGAAAAAATCAGCTAAATTGCTATGTTTTTTTTTTATTTTTATTTATTTATTTATAATAAAATCTATTTTTTCTCTTAAGAAATTTATTTAGTCAGAACATATGTAAATGAAGGATAGGGTCATGTGTAGAAGTTCACGCAAGTGAGGAAAGTTCTCTGATCGCCATTCACTTGGGTGTGGCCAGAAACGATTCTTTTACATATGACTCAAGCAGCTCACGACTTCCGGTCTTTGACCAAGTATCCTCTGGGTAGCCTAAGAACATCCGTTCGAAGGTGAGCTAAAGTGAGAAGGCGAAACATCCCCTGCATAGGGTTGTGCGCTGGGTTTGGGACCCGCCACGTAAAAAGCCTATTCCAATGAAAAGCGACAAACAGCCTCGGATGAGAAACCCCTCTTTTGATGACGACCATGGCAAACGAAATAAGGATAACGATATCAGGGCATGCACCTGGAATGTCCGGTCCCTTAATTGGGAAGGTGCCGCTGCCCAGCTGGTTGATGTCCTCGTGAAAATAAAGGCTGACATCACCGCCGTCCAAGAAATGCGATGGACGGGACAAGGACAGAGACGAGTAGGTCCTTGTGACATTTACTACAGTGGCCATATAAAGGAGCGCAAGTTTGGTGTGGGATTCGTGGTGGGAGAGAGACTCCGTCGCCGAGTACTATCGTTCACTCCGGTGAATGAACGTCTAGCCACAATCCGCATCAAAGCGAGGTTCTTCAACATATCGCTGATCTGCGCCCACGCTCCGACGGATGAGAAGGACGATGTGACCAAAGATGCCTTTTATGAGTGCTAGGAACGCACTAATGAGAGATGCCCCCGCCACGATGTCAAAATCGTGCTTGGCGACTTTAAAGGCTGCCTACCTCGCAACGTTACGATCGACCACTACACGTGCGGGATGGGATAGATACCGAGAATCCTTCATCTGTTTCCAGAAGAGGGCTACTGCGAGACGCATCTGCAGACAGAAAAAGAAAGAGGCCGAAATGCGTGAGTATGAAGAGCTTGATAAGCTGGCCGACAGGGGTAATGCTCGAAAATTCTACGAAAAAATGCGGCGGCTTACAGAAGGTTTCAAGACCGGAGCATACTCTTGTAGAACCCCAAAGGTGATCTAGTGACCGATGCCCAGAGCATACTTAAATTATGGAGGGAACACTTCTCCAGCCTGCTGAATGGCAGAGAATGCACAACGCCAGGAGAAGGCGAACCCGATTCCCCAATCGATGACGATGGAGTAGACGTCCCATTGCCCGACCATGAAGAAGTTCGAATAGCAATTACCCGCCTGAAGAACAACAAAGCGGCGGAGGCCGATGGATTACCGGCCGAGCTATTCAAACACGGCGGCGAAGAATTGATAAGGAGCATGCATCAGCTTCTTTGTAAAATATGGTCGGACGAAAGCATGCCCAACGATTGGAATTTAAGTGTGCTATGCCCAATCCATAAAAAAGGAGACCCCACAATCTGCGCCAACTACCGTGGGATTAGCCTCCTCAACATCGCATATAAGGTTCTATCGAGCGTATTATGTGAAAGATTAAAGCCCACCGTCAACAAACTGATTGGACCTTATCAGTGTGGCTTTAGACCTGGAAAATCAACAACCGACCAGATATTAACCATGCGCCAAATCTTGGAAAAGACCCGTGAAAGGAGAATCGACACACACCACCTCTTCGTCGATTTCAAAGCTGCTTTCGACAGCACGAAAAGGAACTGCCTTCATGCCGCGATGTCTGAAAATGACGTAGTGTACAGCTGTTGGCGTATGTCGATGATATTGATATCATCGGCCTCAACACCCGCGCCGTTAGTTCTGCTTTCTCCAGGCTGGACAAGGAAGCACAGAAAATGGGTCTGGTAGTGAACGAGGGCAAGACGAAATATCTCCTGTCATCAAACAAACAGTCGTCGCACTCGCGACTTGGCACTCACGTCACTGTTGACAGTCATAACTTTGAAGTTGTAGATAATTTCGTCTATTTAGGAACCAGTATTAACACCACCAACAATGTCAGCCTGGAAATCCAACGCAGGATTGCTCTTGCCAACAGGTGCTACTTCGGACTGAGTAGGCAATTGAAAAGTAAAGTCCTCTCTCGACGAACAAAAGCTAAACTCTATAAGTCGCTCATAATTCCCGTCCTGCTATATGGTGCAGAGGCTTGGACGATGTCAACAACTGATGAGTCGACGTTGCGAGCTTTCGAGAGGAAAGTTCTGCGAAAGATTTATGGTCCTTTGCGCATTAGCCACGGCGAATATCGCATTCGATGGAACGATGAGCTGTACGAGATATACGACGACATTGACATAGTTCAGCGAATTAAAAGGCAGCGGCTACGCTGGCTAGGTCATGTTGTCCGAATGGACGAAAACACTCCAGCTCTGAAAGTATTCGACGCAGTACCCGCCGGGGGAAGCAGAGGAAGAGGAAGACCTCCACTCCGTTGGAAGGACCAAGTGGAGAAGGACCTGGCTACGCTTGGAATATCCAATTGGCGCCACGTAGCGAAAAGGAGAAACGACTGGCGTGCTGTTGTTAACTCGGCTATAATCGCGTAAGCGGTGTCTACGCCAATTAAGAAGAAGAAGATATGTAAATGAAAAAAATTAATTTAAGTGAGTTATAGAAAAGAAATTAAAAAATATTATTGTTTGAAGTCTTTTTTACTTTCAAGGTTGGGCAATTTCGCACGGCTCTCTAATGTCGTCGCCATAACAGCCTCTACATTTTCCGGTATAACCCGTTTGGAAACGCTAGCTAGCAATTGAACATGTCGTTCCGTTCCTTGTATGTGTGATGGAATTTTTGGATCATTAAACGGTGGATCATCTTAATTTAAATATTCTTTCAATGTATCGCACGGAATGCTTCGCGTGAATGGTGGTTCAAATACGATATTTATATCATTCAAATTGATCATTTCCGTATAACTTGTGCAATTAAAGTTTATATCTGGATTTTTATAAACTCTAAGTTCCATTGGCTCGTCAACATCGGTTCGATAAGGTAGACTTTTCTTGATGGCACAGTCGCGCTTTTCTTTCCTATCATCAAACAACATTGATGACAAGATATTTTCCGAATGCGCATAATATGAATTATCTTTAATTACTTAAATGACAATTTGCGTAAACGAGAAATCATGACCAACCAATGAACTTGAAAAATAATGCACTGCCGTACACGACAGAGCTGTAATACTTGATATTGAAGTACATTGGCACATAACATTTAATTATAAATTCAACCAGAATTCTTAAATTTGCATCTGGATTTTCCGTTGTCACACATATAATCGCAATAATCTAGCGGCCTTGGTGAGCCACCGAGAATGTACAATTTTCCCTGGTTTGATGTTAGCCAGATCCACCGGAACCACGCCGCTAGAAATTGCATGGGCCATGTCGTATAAGTACTTCGAATCGGTGGAAAATTCTTTTTTTTTCTGGAGCAGGTGGCATATTTTGCAACTCAATTTTCTGGAAGCCGTCCACCACCTAAAAATATATAATAATAAAATAATTAAAAATGGTTGACAATTATAATAAATGAGTGATAGCAATAACTTGCCGGAAGAGTTTCACAAGTTTCGATTTGACGGCTCAGTTTTCCGGTTGTCGATCTTGGTCCAGTGCTGGTTGATTTATCCAAAGCTTCAAACAAATGCCGAAACGGAAGTTCGTTAAGTGTAGAAGGCAAACAAACCAATGCAATGGTCTTTTTAACAGCAAATCGAATCGTCGTATAATTCCACCGTGTGGGCCAGTGTTTGTTGGCTCACCGTCAGTGCATATTCCAATTAATATATCCAGTGATATATTTTTATCGTTGAAAAAACCATTTAATTTGGTTGTTTTGTATTCAGCGGTTTCATGTTCCAGTCTTACGTAACCAATCAATTCAGAATTGGGTTCTCTCAAAATAACAAGATGAGGTTCTTTTACCATCCTAGTATGATACTTCTCATCAATTTTATCTATCGTTAAAGTATCATCTTTTCCGCCATCGATTGAAAACGCTAACAAATTGGTATCATCTAACCGTTTGCGAAGCACATCTTGTCTGCATTTCTCTTTTTCTCTGCGAACTTTCGATTTATCCATGATGAGAGGTTTCCCATGCTTATCTTTAATTTTAAAATCTTGCAAAAGAGCATTGGGAACCGCTCTGCTGATGCTACTCTGTCAGGCACACCAAATCTGTCACATACCAAAGCAAAGTTAAAACAATCGTTTCTCTCTGTGTATTGTGAACTTGTGCTTCTATCCATATCTTCTTGAACCGGTGGCGGTGCGTATGTTGAATCATCGGGATCTTGGTATGTTGGCATTGATGATATAGACGTTGCTCCTTACTCTTCAGTTTCCATCATAAATGAATTCATTGTTAGTCTTCTCTGATTATGTTGATCGTGCATGAACTCTTTGAGGCGTTCGGGAACCCAGCCGCATGCTCAAGGAGCTGTCTTCAAATCGCATTTACATGTTCCAATGTAAAAAATTGTTTCCAGAGATTTTACATACTCTGTAAATTGTTGGGTGTTGTTTCTTCTCTTGATTTGCTCTTGATACTTGTCAAGCAATTTATTCAATTTATTACATACACTTTTTTTCAGCATTATTTCCATACCAAGTTTTTCCCAAATTCCAATCAACTTATCTTGTACTTGAATAGTGAATGATTTATGGGAAAACTTTTTTGTTCTGTTTTTGCACGTTCGCTTAAGTAAAAATAATATCTCAAGATATCCAGATGGGTTGGTAAATTAAGATCAGTCAAATCAGTAGACACACCAAAAACAGTAACATCATGCTTGGGTATATGACTCATTGGGTTTTTCGATAGTTGTTGATGGAGTTGCTTCATCTTGCGGTGTAGAGGATGGTGGATTCATTGTAAACTTTTTGAGGTAATAAGAATGAAATGGTAATTGTAAAATAAGACGCGTAGGGTTTCGGTTGTTAAATAGAACTCAGCTCTGGTTGCCCAGAGCTCCTTTATTTATAGCATTCCTTATCCTAATTTATGTATGCACCACATGCTGAGTGCATACACACATCTTAACACTAATCTACTGTACATACAGACAGTATGTACACATATCTTAAGCATAAGTGTTTTCAAGGGAAAGTTTGTTAGTTTAAGATCATTTGCGATCTTCAGGGCAAACATAATTGTCTATTGTTAGTTTAGGATCATTTGCGATCTCAAGGGCAAACACAATTGTCTATTGTTAGTTTAAGATCATCACTTAAATTAATTTTTTTCATTTACATATGTTCTGACTAAATAAATTTCTTAAGAGAAAAAATAGATATTATTATAAATAAATAAATAAAAATAAAGAAAAAACATAGCAATTTAGCTGATTTTTTCATATAAATCACCAAAAATGATGATTTTTTGAAATGATTGTATGGGGACCCCCCAGGGGAGTTCCAGGGGGTGTGCCACTGGCATGGGTGGATCGGCCGTCCATAGTTAGTGGGGTCGGTCATACATTTGGACTCGATTGGAGCACTCTAAATGGGTCAAAGTGGGATTTTTCAAAATTTTCCCCTACCCAAAGGTTCGACCCAAATTGGGGGACATCAAAATTCGTTTCAGAGGTTTGGTTCCTTCGGCAAAGTATCTTATTTTGATCCCTAGAATATGATTTTCATAGAGCAATGGGCGATTTTTTTGCCTCCCCACAAATCGACCCGGCCTAATACATATATTGCGTTTTTTTTGGTTTGTATAAAATTATTAGTGTTTACTTTATAAAATATAATTAGGTGTTAATAATTCCGAAACTGGATGAAAATGAAAAACTGGATGAAGGAAAAGAACGCTGATGTCGTTCCGTTGAGATGTTCGCACACGCGTACAGGTCGCTGCTGAGATCGAAAGCAAAGAGAAGTGGGATCTCCTTGTCGGTCCCTTTTTTCCCTTTTTCGTGGGATCAGATGGTGTGATGTGGTTGTTTGGTGTACGCGTATGTGGATGTCGATGTCTGGTGCTCTCGTGAGTAATGTGGAATGTGGGTTGCAAGCGGTGATGGTGAGTGTGGTGAAAGTGCGTGTCAGTGTTATGAGGTTGAGTTGATGTGGTGTGATAAAGTGGTGTATACGTGGATGTCCGGGGAGGATGCTCATTTTTACATCCTGGCCTCCCTAGGCGAGTATTTAGCCTAGTAGCCTCTGAAGTTGTTGTTGAGTTGCTACAACGTTGCTGAGGCCTATTGTACTGCGGGCTTGTGGCCTAGGTTGGCGCCTCCGGTGATGGGTGTTATAACGATAGCGCCAGAAGCGGGACTCCTCCGAAGGGAAGGCTTGCCTTCGTCGTTGCGGTCGTGGGCTGGTGTAGGTACAGTGGCCATCTCGGCATCCATGTCGATCCATGCCGTAGAAGAGCTTTTCTATGCGTTGTTTTCCATCGGTACCTTCTGCGGAGGTCCTTTAAATATTCGTCTTTCCATCGGCGTTCCTTTAAGAAAATGCCCTGGCGTGAGGGCAGTAAAGTCTGAGGGATCTTGCGAGAGTGAAGCGAGAGGCCGTGAGCTAAGAATGGCTTCAATTCTAGTTAACAGTGTCGTGAATTCTTCATAATTAAATTTGTGGTTGCCAGCTATCTTTTTAAAATGAGATTTGGAGCTTTTTGCCGCTGATTCCCATAAGCCGCCCATATGAGGAGCGCTTGGGTGGATAAACTGCCAATTGATACCTCGGGGAGCATATTTTTGGACAATGTCAGGTGAGACTTGTTTTATGAAGTTTACAAACTGTCTTTCGGTAGCTCTTTGAGCTCCGATAAATGATTTATAATTATCGCTCATAGTTTTCGATGGAAAGCCTCGTTATCCGACAAAGCGAGCAAAAGCCGCAAGAAAAGCCTCCGTCGTCAGATTTGTACATAGCTTAAGGTGTACTGCCTTTGTCGTGAAACAGACAAAAACAGCCACATAGCCTTTCATGAGGGTAGGAGGCCTTAACATGGACGCCTTTAGGCAGAGCAAAATTGCAACGTTCAGGTGGAGGTGCTGCCATAATCTGCGATCGCATTTTCTGCTTATGCATAGGTCAGATTTTGCACATGAAAATGCACTTCTTTATTTGGGGTATGCACATCTCCTGGCGGACGATATGCTGCATGAGGCGATGTTCGGCGTGGAGCATTAGTATGTGGATATATCTGATAAATAAAGTGGCAAATGGACAGCTCTCTGGTATAATTATAGGGTTCAATATATGTTAGGCTTAAATTAGCGACCATTCGCACAAAGCAGACCCTTTGTGTCTAGAAATGGGTTTAGTACTAAGAGTGAGCTCTTTTTATCAATCGGCTTCGATTCGATTAGTAAAGATATGTCGCAGCTGAAGTAGCGCGACTGAGTTGATGCGATAAGAGCGACCTTTGCAAGTCTTGGTGCGTCAATGTATCGCAACGCGGGTAAGTTGCTCCTTTATTTTTAAGTTTGAGCCGCTCTAAGAACTTGAGCATATAGGAGGGCTTGGGGAAACGATAAAAATCGTTCAAGAATGGGGCAAGTATGTTGTGCATGGGCGATTGTGGCCAAGAATCGGGAGATTCTGTTAACCATCGCGGGCCATTCCTCCATAGGGTGGTGGTGGCGAGATGCAGGGGTTTGGGCCTAGATCATCAGGATTGTCAGCACTAGCTAGATGCCGCCAAGTGGGTGATCCTACTAGGTCAAATATTTGCGACGTTCGATTAGAGACATAAGTTTTCCTCGTATGTGGTGCCTTTTCTAACCAGGCTAGAACTATTTCGGAATCGGACCATAGATATAATTTGTATTTCGTCATGTTTAAGTGGGGCTGCACCATGGAAGCTAATTTTGCAAGTATCAGAGTACCACAGAGTTCAAGTCGTGGGAGACTTATTGTTTTTAGAGGCGCAGCTTTTGCTTTTGCCACTAGTAGGTGGCTTGTAGTTGAGGTATTGCTTTGTGTGCGCACATATTGTATAGTGGCAAAATATGACTTTTAAGAGGCGTCGCAGAAGCCGTGTAGTTCTTTTTGTATTCGGGAGAATAGTTTACCCACCGTGAGATTTGTATCTGAGGAAGAGGTTTCACTTGTTTGTCCCAGTCGGTTCCGTCTAGCTTCTACGTTATGGCGGATAATGCGGATATGGACTCAGTCGTGTATGAAAACTGGTCCTATATCGGATTCCATTGGATGCCCAATGTTTTTGTTGTATGTACTTATCTTTTCGAATATAAGGAAATTAGTATCCAACAAATTGTCGTTTGGTATATGTTTTAAGATATTTGGGTGATTAGCTGTGATATTTTTTAGGGGAAACCCTGACTTTATCACTTGTGATAAGGACTCGTATGCTTGTGAGAGGCTGTGGCATCCAGACAGGATATCGTCTACATACGTTTGCGTTTTTAAGACTTGTGTTGCCAGAGGAAATTCTGACTTTGTGTCTTCTGCCAGTTCGTGTAGTATACGAATGGCTATATATGGGTCTTTCGACATCCCGATTGAATGTGGGTCCCGTAAATAGAATATCATTAGAGGAATTCCCCGAGCTAGTGGATCTTGAGGCATTGAAGACAATTCTAACCTTTGTTGTTTTCTTGTCAGGCTTTACTACTGCATGTTGTGGCAGGTAGAATGAGTAATATTTGCCTCTTATGATTTTTTAACATGGGTTTACTTCCTCCATGTGATCTATGTAAATGGAGATATTCTTCTAAGGCACCATCATAATCTTGTTTGACCCCACCTTTTCTAAGTAGGGTTTTTTCCTTACTTAGAAACTGCTGTATTGCAGAGGTATCAGAGTGACCTAAGGCGGGTGTGTCTGGAAATTGTTGCTTTAGTGGTTGTCGTATGAGATTCTGCCCTAGACGCTATGAATGATCGTTATGATCCTTGATCTATTAGGGCTCTTAGTTAGAACAGTTCTCCTCAATGTTTGATGGAAACAACTGCTGTAGTAGTAAGCCCGTGGCTTTTTTTGAGAAAGCTCTACTTTGAGGTGTGTTGGGAAAGTTATTGAGGTTCAACATAGAATGATGCCTTTGTGGCAGATGTGAACGATTGTGTTTTGAAAAAAACTTCTATTTAAATGAATATTGCTTTCTACTTGAGTTCTGTTGAAGCTTCGAATTAGGTGTTGAACGTTTTTGGTTCTGACTATTTTTTGTCTACTCTTTCTGCAATTTCACATTTGGTAGTTAAGAAATCTTTCATCTGCTGCCACGTTAGTTATTTTCCTCTAGATGAGACCGATTGCTCCCACAAAAGTAATGATTTTTCTGGTATTGCGGTGGTACATATGTATACCAGAATAGGATCCCAATTTGTGTGGGAATATTTTGTGTCGATAGAACCGACAAACAATTTGAAACAGTGGATTCCAATTTGATGAATTCTTCACTGGTTTCTTTTTTAATTTTAGGCAAGTTCATAAGTATCGTTACCTGCTTGTCGACCAATATTCTCTCATTTTCATATCTTGAACTTAGAGCTCCCAAGCAAAATTGAAATTATCGTCATTTAATGCCTTTAGTTTTGTATCGGAGGTGATACAATTTTTGCGCTTGTGATAATTTTGGATGGTTTATGTACATGGCTGTAAACATGTCAAGTAAGGACGGCCACTGTTCATAACCTCCATGAATTATTTCCGTATCACACGCTGGCGCTTTGATATGAATGCCTGAACTTGCCTCTTGCGCTTGCAATTTTGCTATCTCTACTCTACTATGGGGAGTAGGTACAATTGACTTTATAAATTTTAATTGATATGAAAGCAGTTTTCGTATTTGGCGTAAGCCGGGAATTTAAAATTTTCAGGTAGATCTGAACCATCAGTTTCTACTATTGCGTCGTATGCACCTTGGAGGCTTTTTTTTCTCTGTACCAGCTTGCTTTGAGCGTGTAGCTTCTGCAGCTGTACATGGACTTTTGTCGTCAGTAATCATTTTTGGAATTCTGAGGAATTCTGCTTTAGATTCTTTAGAATCTGTGCTCATTCAGAAAATTTGAATTAATAAAATATATACTATGTATATATAGTATACAGAAAATAGTTCGAGCCGTAGAACTAAACAGTGAAGGTACCATCTTCTATAAGAGTGTACAGCTGCTGTCGTATGCCGACGATATTGATATCATCGGCCTCAACACCGGCGTCGTTAGTTCTGCTTTCTCTAGGCTGGACAAGGAAGCACAGAAAATGGGTCTGGTAGTGAACGAGGGCAAGACGAAATATCTCCTGTCATCAAACAAACAGTCGTCGCACTCGCGACTTGGCTCTCACGTCACTGTTGACAGTCATAACTTTGAAGTTGTAGATAATTTCGTCTATTTAGGTACTAGCGTTAACACCACTAATAATGTCAGCCTGGAAATCCAACGCAGAATTGCTCTTGCCAACAGGTGCTACTTCGGACTGAGTAGGCAATTGAAAAGTAAAGTCCTCTCTCGACGAACAAAAGCTAAACTCTATAAGTCGCTCATAATTCCCGTCCTGCTATATGGTGCAGAGGCTTGGGCGATAACAGCAAAAGTCGACGTTACGAGTTTTCGAGAGACAAATTCTGAAAAGATTTATGGTCCTTTGCGCATTGGCCACGGCGAATATCGCATTCGATGGAACGATGAGCTATACGAGATAAATGACGACATTGACATAGTTCAGCGAATTAAAAGACAGCGGCTACGCTGGCTAGGTCATGTTGTCCGGATGGATGAAAACACTCCAGCTCTGAAAGTATTCGACGCAGTACCCGCCGGGGGAAGCAGAGGAAGAGGAAGACCTCCACTCCGTTGGAAGGACCAAGTGGAGAACGACCTGGCTTCGCTTGGAATATCCAATTGGCGCCAGGTAGCGAAAAGAAGAAACGACTGGCGCGCTGTTGTTAACTCGGCTATAATCGCGTAAGCGGTGTCTACGCCAATTAAGAAGAAGAAGAAGATGTATGTATATTTTATTATGATAGAGAAATGTGATACCGAAAACTCTTTTCTATAAATAAGAGTTGTTATTTCCGAAAAATAATTTAAAAACGCGTCTTTAAATGAGTTAAGCATCCCCCCACTCTACCTGGCGCACCCTAGCTAGACAGCAGAATACACCACATCCGATGGCACCATACACTTACTTCACCACAGCTGATGACACCAACACAACTCACCATATCTATGCAGCCACTCATCAAAAAGGATGGTCAGCGGGAAAGCAGACACAATTCGTTGGAAATTTTCGCCATATACACTTTCGCATCTTAACATTCCTCTACAACACATTCATTTACACACTTCGCCGCGTCGACACCTTTCGCCCGTTCCTTCGATCGACATCCCGCGCTGACCTACAGCGATCCAACAGTGAACCTCAATAGATTATTTTGCAGAAATTATATTTTGTGAAGTGTCAAAATTAATCCTTTCTAATAAATTAAATTATATTAAAAATATAAGAGTACTTATTCTTCCCCCGTTTAATCAACGCGTTTATCGCTTTTATTGATCGTGTTTGTATTCACTTGTTGTTTTGTTTTTGTTGAAAAAATATTTTTATATGCATTTATTCGTATGCCCTTGTATCAGCGCGCACTGAAACTAGGTCAATATCCATTGTACTAGTATGAGTGGACGTTATGTGCATATAGCATGCGTTAAATATTTTATGTACAATAATGCTTATTCTTGTTTGACAAGGAACAAGATACATGCTAAGAAATCGTCAAATTGGAATTTCAATTTATGTATGTATGTACAAAGGTAGTTAGTATGTAAAATATTTAATTTGTTAAACCAAAGTTGTTTTGATTCACCGCACCGTTTATGTATTTTCTTAATTTGTGTTATCTAATTGCATCCTATCTGTAGGTATACGGGCATTGAAAAATATACGGCAAATAACAATAGTTTGCGTTTATTTATTCGCGTTTAGATATAATATATGCGCGAAAGCGAAAAAATACGTATTGAGGGCATGCACCTGGAATGTCCGGTCCTTTAATTGGGAAAGTGCCACTGCCCAGCTGGTTGATGTCCTCACGAAAATAAAGGCTGACATCACCGCCGTCCAAGAAATGCGATCCGCATCAAATCGAGGTTCTTCATGATTTGCGCCCACGCCCCGACAGAAGAGAAGGACGATGTGACCAAAGATGCCTTCTATAAGTGCTTGGAGCTCGCTTATCAGAGCTGCCACGGTCACGATGTGAAAATAGTGCTTGGCGACTTTAACGCCAGGGTAGGCAAAGAAGGAATATTTGGCACTATGGTCCGCAAATTCAGCCTCCACAATGAAACATCCCCAAATGGGTTGAGGCTGACTGACTTAGTCGTGGCCCGAAATATGGTTATCTGTGGTACTAGATTCCAGCACAAGAAGCTACATCAAGCTACCTGGCTGTCTCCAGATCGAGAAACTACCAACCAGATCGATCATGTTGTGACAGACGGAAGACACGTCTCCAGTGTTTTAGATGTGCGTGCGCTCCGAGGTCCTAACATCGATTTGGACCACTATCTTGTTTCAAAACAGGAGCATACTCTTGTAGAACCCCCAAAGGTGATCTAGTCACCGATGCCCAGAGCAGACTTAAATTATGGTGGAAACACTTCTCCAGCCGGCTGAATGGCAGTGAACGTATAACGCCAGGAGAAGGAGAACCCGATTCCCCAATCGATGACGATGGATCAGACGTTCCATTTCCCTACCATGAAGAAGTTCGAATAGCAATTACCCGTCTGAACAACAACAAAGCGGCGGGGGCCGATGGACTGCCGGCCGAGCTATTCAAACACGGAGGGGAAGAACTGATAAGGAGCATGCATCAGCTTCTTTGTAAAATATGGTCGGACGAAAGCATACCGAACGTTTGGAATTTAAGTGTGCTCTGCCCAATCCATAAAAAAAGAGACCCCACAATCTGCGCCAAATACCGTGGGATAAGCCTCCTCAACATCGCATATAATGTGTTGTGTGTGTGTGATGTGTGTGATAAAGGTTTTATCGAGCGTATTGTGTGAAAGATTAAATCCCACCGTCAGCAAACTGGTTGAACCTTATCAGTGTGGCTTTAGACCTGGAAAATCAACAACCGACCAGATATTCACCATGCGCCAAATCTTGGAAAAGACCCGTGAAAGGAGAATCGACACACACCACCTCTTCGTCGATTTCAAAGCTGCTTTCGACAGCACGAAAAGGAACTGCCTTCATGCCGCGATGTCTGAATTTGGTATCCCCGCAAAACTAATACGGCTGTGAAAACTAACGTTGAGCAAAATGAAAATCTCCGTCAGGATCGGGAAGGACCTCTCCGAGCCGTTCGATACCAAACGAGGTTTCAGACAAGGCGACACCCTATCGTGCGATTTCTTCAACCTGCTGCTGGAGAAAATAATCTTTTATAAGAGTGTACAGCTGCTGGCGATATTGATAACATCGACCTCAACACCCGCGCCGTTAGTTCTGCTTTCTCCAGACTGAACAAGGAAGCAAAACAAATGAGTCCAGCAGCGAACGAGGGCAAAACGAAATATCTCCTGCCAACAAACAAAGAGTCGTCGCACTCGAGACTAGGCTCTCAAGTCACTGTTGACAGTCAGAACTTTGAAGTTGTAGACAATTTCGTCTATCTGGGCGACAACACCACCAACAATGTCAGCCTGGAAATTTAACGCACGACGACTCTTGCCAACAGCTGTTGCTTCGGACTGAGTAGGCAACTGAGAAGCAAAGTCCTCTCTCGACGAACAAAAATCAAACTCTATAAGTTACACATAATTCCCGTCCTGCTATATGGTGCAGTGGCTTGGACGATGACAACAACTGATGAGTCGACATTGTGAGTTTTCGAGAGAAAAGTTCTGCGAAAGATTTATGGTCTTTTGCGCGTTGGCCACGGCGAATATCGCATTCGATGGAACGATAGGCTGTCTGAGACATATGACGACATTGACATGGTCCAGCCAATTAAAAGACGGCGTCTACGATGGCTGGGTCATGTTGTCCGCATGCACGAAAACACTCCTGCTCTGAAAGTGAGCATCGTTGTGCGGTGGAAATGGAAACTGTATCGGGTCCATAAACTTTTTTTTTTGTTTTTTTTTTTTTCAAAATTATTTTATTTATTGAGTCTGCTTTTTCTTAAAGCCTAACAATAAGTTATAAAATCTTAAATCTAATTAAAAGCTAGACAGGCTCAAGCAAGTGATTGAGCTGTTTTGGTGATACGTTGCTCCTTAGTACGCTGGCATATATCTTCTTTTAAGTCGTGTTTGATTGCAGGAATGTACCAAAGCATTAGCCAGAGGGTTTGGGTGATCTCGGAGTTTAGATATATATTTAATTCTGCTGTCTTCTACTTCTTTCTTTACCATAGGGATACCAAGGTCTTTATGGATATTTTCGTTACGCATGTACCATGGTGAACACTTGATTGTTCTAAGCATTTTTGATTGAAACCTTTGTAATATATCAATATTGGTTGCACAGGTCGTACCCCACAGTTGAATGCCATACATCCAAATCGGCTTTATGACCGCATTATACAAAAGCACTTTGTTGTCTAGGCTAAGTTTTGAGTTTTTATTTAAAAGCCAATTTAAATTTGCAGCTCTAATCTTCATACATGTTATTTTACTAGAGATGTGTTTTCTCCACGTGAGCCTTCTATCTAGGTGAATACCAAGATATGTTACTTCGTTCGCTTGGGGTACTAAAATATTGTTTATTTTTACTGCCGGGCACATCTTTGGTCTTAGCGAAAATGTAATATGCTTACACTTCTGTTCATTCACGTTTATACGCCAGTTCGCTAGCCACTCTTCGACAGAACTTAAATTCTTCGCTAATATTCGTGATGCTAAAATGTGGCATTTGTTACGGCTCACTATAGCTGTGTCATCCGCAAAAGTTGAAGTTAATACATTATTAGCTGTTGGAAGATCTGCTGTATATATGATGTATAGTGTTGGGCCTAAAACACTGCCCTGGGGTGCACCAGCTCTTATCTGTCGTTCATCAGATATGAAATCTCCCACTTTTAAAACTGCACAAATTTTATTGGCGGCTTGAGATGCATTTTTGCCTTTATCGTAGTAGTACTGTAAAATATGCCGTATTTTCTCTTTATTTTGCTCCATGTTTGCGGCGCTATGACTCACGAACGACTTAAAGGAAACGGCAATCAATCAAACACGTGTTAGCGCGTGAAATGAGCTTTCCAAAAAGGTATAGCATGACCCGATTCGACAAATAAAACTAGAACTACGCGCTTTCAGCGCCAACTAGCGAAAATACCGCAAGACTTTTTTGACAACCTATATATATAATATATGTGACCTGGTCTACAGAAAGGGGGCTTAGGTGTCAAAAAAAAGGAGAACAATTAATGAGATAACGAGAAACCTTAACAGCTTTTCACAGAAAACTAGTTTTCGCACGTTAGCTCTCTTTTCGTAGACCAGGTCACATATATATATTTTTTCTTTATACTCTCGCAACAAAGTCGCTAAGGATAGTATTATAGTTTTGTTCACATAACGGTTGTTTGTAAGTCCTAAAACTAAAAGAGTCAGATATAGAGTTATATATACCAAAGTGATCAGGGTGACTAGTAGAGTTGAAATCCGGATGTCTGTCTGTCCGTCCGTCCGTCCGTCCGTCCGTGCAAGCTGTAACTTGAGTAAAAATTGAGATATCATGATGAAACTTGGTACACGTATTTCTTGCCTCCATAAAAAGGTTAAATTCGAAGATGGGCAAAATCGGCCAACTGCCACGCCCACAAAATGGCGAAAACCGAAAACCTATAAAGTGTCATAACTAAGCCATAAATAAAGATATTAAAGCAGTGGTCGGCATGAGAAGTTCTGTCACTGTGTTGGTGAGCACGAAAAAAAAGTAGCCCAGTGAGAAATTGGAATTAATAAAAAAAAAAAAAAAAAAAACAAAACAAAATGTCTTTTAAGGATATATTCCCTATTATCTTTAAAAGATTAGAATCATAAAATATTTCTCGCAGGGCATATTTGGTTTTGCGCTATAGTTTTGCGTGATGTTAATTCGTTGCTGGCTCGACAACGACTGAACGACAGAGCGTAAGCGTACGTGTGAAGTAAGTTTGCACAATTGTGCTAAGAAATGCCGACCACTGTATTAAAGTAAAATTTGGCACAAAGGATTGCATTAGGGAGGGGCATATTTCGACGTAATTTTTTTGGAAAAGTGGGCGTGGCCCCGCCCCCTATTAAGTTTTTTGTACATATCTCGGAAACTACTATAGCTATGTCAACTAAACTGTACAGAGTCATTTCCTTTAGGCATTTCCATATACAGTTCAAAAATGGAAGAAATCGGATAATAACCACGCCCACCTCCCATACAAAAGTTATGTTGAAAATCACTAAAAGTGCGTTAACCGACTAACAAAAAACGTCAGAAACACTAAATTTTACAGAAGGAATGGCAGAAGGAAGCTGCACTCAGGCTTTTTTTATACCCTGAACAGGGTATATTAAGTTTGTCACGAAGTTTGTAACACCCAGAAGGAATCGTCGGAGACCATATAAAGTATATATATAAATGATCAGTATGTCGAGCTGAGTCGATTTATCCATGTCCGTCTGTCTGTCTGTCTGTCTGTCCGTCTGTTTGTATATATATACGAACTAGTCTCTCAGTTTTTAAGATATCGTTTTGAAATTTTGCAAACGTCATTTTCTCCTCAAGAAACTGCTCATTTGTCGGAACGGCCGATATCGGATCACTATAACATATAGCTGCCATACAAACTGAACGATCGGAATCAAATGCTTGTATGGAAAACTTTCACATTTGACAAGATATATTCACGAAATTTGGTATATGTTATTTTTTAAGGCAAGAATGTAATATCCGAAGAAATTGTTCACATCGGTTAACTATAGCATATAGCTGCCATACAAACTGAACGATCGGAATCAAGTTCTTGTATGAACAACTTTCACATTTGACATGATATATTCACGAAATTTGATATATGTTATTTTCTAAGGTAACAATGTAATCTCCGAAGAAATTGTTCAGATCGGTTAACTATAGCATATAGCTGCCATACAAGCTGAACGATCGGAATCAAATGCTTGTATGGACCACTTTCACATATGACAAGATATATTCACGAAATTTGGTATATGTTATTTTTTAAGGCAACAATGTAATATCCGAAGAAATTGTTTAGATCGGTTGACTATAGCATATAGCTGCCATACAAACTGAACGATCGGAATCAAGTTCTTGTATGGACAACTTTCACATTGGACAAGATTTGATATATGTTATTTTCTAAGGTAACAATGTAATCTGCGAAGAAATTGTTCAGATCGGTTAACTATCGCATATAGCTGCCATACAAACTGAACGATCGGAATAAAGTTCTTGTATGGACCACTTTCACATTTGACAAAATATATTGACGAAATTTGATATATGTTATTTTTTAAGGCAACAATGTAATCTCTAAAAAACTTGTTTAGAACGGATTTTTTATAGCATATAGCTTCCATACAAACTCAACACATAGTTACTAACAGAAATGCACCTGTGAAGGTTATTTAGCTTCGGTGCAACCGAAGTTAACGTTTTTTCTTGTTTTAAATTGAAAATGGGAGTGGCGTCCCCCACTTATTTACCAAAAACCATATCTCAGGAACTGCTGTACCGATTTCAATGAAATTCGGTATATAATATTTTCTTAACACCCTGATGACATGTACAAAATATGGGTGAAATCGGTTCACAACCACGCCTTCTTCCAATATAACGCTATTTTGAATTCCATCTGATGCCGTCTCTGTACAATATATACGTTAGGAACCAATGATGATAGCGGAATAAAACTTTACACAAATAAGGTATTTGAAAAATATGTAAATGACTGGTAATGAAATCTCGATTATCACTTTATCATGCGAGAGTATAAAATGTTCGGTGACACCCGAACTTAGCCCTTCCTTACTTGTTTTTTTTTATCGTTTCAGCAATGTGCCGTTCTTTATGGCTCGAAGGACCATGTATTGCACTTCACATATTTTATATTTTTTCACGCACTCACCTTCTCGGTCGCCACAAGTTTTTTATAAAATGAAAAATGGAGAAACGAATTTTTCAAATGTATATACGCGTGAATATACATATATTGCGTTTTTTTTTGGTTTGTATAAAATTATTAGTGTTTACTTTATAAAATATAATTTGATGTTAATAATTCCGAAACTGGATGAAGATAAAAAACTGGATGAAGGAAAAAACGCTGATGTCGTTCCGTTGAGATGTTCGCACATGCGTACAGGTCGCTGCTGAGATCGAAAGCGAAGTGAAGTGGGATGGAATTTGGGTTGTAAGCGGTGATGGTGAGTGTGGTGATAATGTGGTGTATGTGTGGATTTCGGGGGAGGATGCTCATTTATACTAAACGTAATTAATGTTCTTACGATAATTTTGATAAAAATCCGACACATTAAATAAATGGCTAGTAAGAGGAAAACAACTAGTGAAGGGGAAATAATCGTAAGATTATGAAAGAAGGCGTGAAATCGGCAAAACTCACTCTTTCGTTCAAAGGGTGATTTGTAGTTATGAATCAGGAGGTTCCACACTTGCTAAGCTTCGTTCTGGACGGGTTTCTAAGCTTAGTTACCGAGAAAAGCGGTACATTATTAAAGAAGTACAGCAAAATCCTTAACTTAAGGCTTCTTAAATAGCAAAAGGTGTCCAAGAAAGATTTAGTAAATCTATTTGCTGCGATACTCTCAAAAAATGAACTCATTAATAAGCCACCAGAGTTTTAGGAAAACGTGATATTTTCTAATGAAAGCAAATTTTGCATATTTTGAGAAAAAGGACATAAATTGGTGCGGAGAATGCAAGGTACAGGCTTAAATAAAGAAAACTTAATGTCTACAGTGAAGCACGGCGGCGATGGTGTTATGGTGTGGGAGTGTATGGCGAGTGGTGGAGTAGGTAACCAAGAATTTATTGGTACTATTGTGGATATGAGGTTGTATCTTGATAATTTAAAGCAAAGTGCTCAAAAACTTGGCCTCGAAAATGTGTTTCCCTTTTAACAGCATAATGATCCGAAACACACAGCACACATAATCAAGCTATGGCTGTTATATAATGTGCCGAGACAATTGCATAAACTTCCTCCTCAATCTTATTGAGCACTTGCGGGACTTATTAGAGCGCAGAATTCGGGAATACAGTATTTTATCCTAACCCGACGTGAAAAATAACATTCTCGAAGAATGTAATAAAATTTCTGCAGAAGAGACGGATTAATAAAATCAATACCAAAGCGGTTAGTAAAAGTATTAAAAGGTGAGTTATTAACCGTTTACTTAATTTTGTGATATTAAAAAAAATTTGCCTTACTTTTGTACGCAAACTTTTTCTGAACTATTTTTTATTATGCATGGCTATTTCGTTTAATTTTGATTTTGTTTTGATATTTTTCTACTCAAAACATTTTTTATGGTAAAACCGAATTTCAGTATATAAATAAAAAACTGAATTTAAATTCGAAATACTGAATTTCATATCCGTTTTTTCAAATAGTTTAAAGACTAGTCTATGTGTACAAAAATTATTTCTGACTAGTGTACATACTACAGTGATCAAATTGAAAGGTATAACAAAATATTTTTAAAATCTTTATTTATTCTTGCAAATCTATTTCATCTCCTTCAAAGTAATACCCTCCCGCTGCAATGCACTTATGCCAACGAATTTTGCAGTCATCATAGCACTTCCTCCGTTGGGATGGTCAAAACGATGTCCTCGGATTGGTCGTTTGAATTTGCTGAATACAGGGCCAAATCAGGCGAATACGGTGGTTTCGGAACGATATTTGTTGAATTTTTGGCGAAATGATCAAGAATAACCAATGCAGTATGAGATCGTGCATTATCGTGGTGCAAAAATCAAGAGTTTTTGGCCCACAAATCTGCCCTCTCGAATAGCATCACGTAAACGGAGCATAACGCTCAAATAATATTCCTTGTTGAAAGTTTGGCACGGCGGAAGGAATTCATAATGCACCACACCGTGATAATCGAGGAAAACTGTCAACATGACCTTGATTTTTGAGCAACTTTGACGTGGTTTTTTCGGTTTCGGCTCACCTTTAACAGAACATTCGCTCGATTGATCGATTGTTTCGGGATCGTTAGCGTAGATTCAAGTCTAATCTACAGTTATGATGCATTTCATTACGTTTTGATAGTCAGAAAACATTCTTTCACAGATGTTATCACGAAGGCCTTTTTTCGAAAAATGGTTTTGGAACCATTCGAGAATTGACTCTTCTCAAACCCAATTCGTCTTTCAAAATCGCCTGCAATCCCAATGATATGCCCAAACTATCAGTAACGTCTCTAACAGTTAATGGACGATTTTCAAGCACCATTCCTTTGACTTGTTTGACGTGATGTTAATCAGTCGATGTTTTGGCCGATTTGATACCAACTTTTTCTCAACACTGACACGACCGGCCTTGAACTCGTTATACCACTTGTAAACACTTTTAGAAGACAGAGTTTGATCTCCAAAAACTTTTTACAACATCTTCAATGCTTCTGCAGGCGCAAAAAAAATTTAATCGCACTTCTCTGTTCAATAAAATTCAGACGTAGTCAAAATCGAAGTTTTCACTTTTAGAGCCTCACAAAACGACGCGTATCTCAAATACCAACTTACAGAAAAAAATTTACCAATGCGATAAGCACGCGAAGTATAAATTAAAAATTCACCTTTCAATTTGATCACAGCATAATTATAATTTTAGAATAACACAACCACACTTTCACTGTTTTAATTTATTTGATTGTATACCTGATATTATCCTTATATTTATGATGTGTCAGTGAAACCAAAAACGATAAAAATTTGGCGTAAGCCATTTCTATTATTCTTGTGATAGTTCAGTATTCGACGCGGACCATGGTTTTCCCGCGGACAATTTTATGTAACATGTTCTCGCGAGGGCAAACTGTCTGGTTTGTTTGTATTTATTAAAAACAGACTAACCACTCCATTGCATTTAGAGAATAATCTTATTTATTCTTAATTATTACCAAGCTACTCACCCGCCTCTGTGCAAACACAATGAAGGTTTGACGTCGAGAAGCTGCAATCACAACAAACATCCGAACGGTTTTCTACTCGGCTTGCACTCCTTCTCTGTGAGAGCACTCGTCAACAACTCGGTTTAAGGGAACTGTGGGACGGCATTTCAAGCTTCTTACGAACAGGTGCAACCGAAACCATTGGTTTTCGAAAAAATCAGAAGAATAGCAGTTTTGATGAGGAGTGCCGTGGGGCCGATGGATTGCCGGAAGAGCTATGTATTAAAACACGGCGACGAAGAACTGTAAAGGAGCATGCATCAGCTTCTTTGTAGAATATCGAGCGTATTGTGTGAAAGATGCACAAACAGACTGGACCATATCAATGTGGCTTTAGGTCTGGAAAATTCACGGTGCTTTCTATTGCTAGAAGCACGTATGTAGATCAATACAATGCGTTGATCAGCGCCCCAAAGCCTACGTGCATTCCACAAGCACTCATAGCTTGGAGAACCAAAGCATGCGTGCATGTACCTGCACCTATACTTTGGTTCCAATTGGTTCGGGTGGAAGGAAACACCATAGCCGCCTTGGTCGGGTTCGAGACCGACTTAAAACCTCTGCCGTACTCTGGGTCCGGCACCCGGCTGAAATGCGGCTCCACATTGGACAAATGCCCTGCCTGCATTTAAGTTTAAACCACAGCCACCACGAATCTCCACAAAGAGCCAAACCCAGTGAGCACATTGGAGTTGCCTCCAAGGGCTAACTGCTCCCCCTGGTACCAGGTTTAAGTCTTTGGTGTAACGATGTAGCTTGAGAATGTACCGACAATGCCTTATATTAATTATAATCTGAAGCTTAGAATGTGAATTCAAGCTGAATATTATAGCACTTTTCTGACTTTAGACCATTCTGATATTCAAACAATGAATATATGGTGCAGAGGCTTGGACGACGACAAAATCTGATGAGTCAACAAGTTACAAGTTTTAGAGAGAAAGTTCTGCAGATGTACACTTATTAACTATTTCTAATATTGAACTACTTTCATCTGGTAACACTGTATTCAGCAAACTAAAATATTTAATCCCGTTACAATATTGATCACCTCATATTAGCTTCTCTAATTCGTCCTATTCCTTTTGATCATCGGACGAGATACAATGTTCTATCGCACGCAACATAAAATATTTATATTCATATTCAAAATATATTTGTAAGTCGGATTTACTTGTAAGTAAATAAATATAATAAAATTAAGTAGCTGGTTAAATAGTGTTTTACTTATTAACACCTTAACCACCACATTGGTGACCCCGACGACTGAAACTAATATACCGACGTTAAAATCACATTGGCGACGCTCACAACATACCCGACGTCTTACGCCCGGGGTACAAGCTAAAAATCAACGTGATTTATGGATAACACGTTATTCCGATGTGCGTATCACAACCTCTACATAGGTGAGCCACAATCGTCAAAGTAAATCTCGATAAAGGAGTTGCACGCGCAAACTCAACCATACTACGCCACGCGGCTTAAGCGATAGAATACTAAACCTGTCACATCACTCCAGTACCAACTCGGTGCAAAGATGACCAACTTAAAGCAGTCACCATCGGAAGACAATTCCGAAGACAGGAAACCTCCACAACCAACATCCAACGTCATACGACCTATACAGTTTAATCCTGACAAGCCATCGCTTTGGATCGCCCAAATCGAAGCACAGTTTAGGATTCTGGGAGTGGTAAGAGATGTTGACAAATTTTATCACGCGGTTTCCATCCTCGACACGCGACATGCGGCAGAAGTGGAAGACATCATTGTTGATCCTCCAACATCAGCACCTTTCACTGCTCTCAAAATGGCACTAGTTAGCCGTTTTTCTAAATCGAAAGAAGCGAAGCTACAACAACTTCTCGAAGGTGAGGAGATTGGCGATCGTACACCATCACAACTCCTGCGCCATCTTAAAGCACTGGTTCCAGGCGTCGACGAAGATGTACTTAAAGCTAAATGGTTGTCCGCTTTACCGAAGGACACTCGCGCCATGTTAGCATTGCAAACAAATACAACGCTGGAAAATTTAGGAGCTAGTGCAGACAGACTCCACGAAATCATACAAGGTATGCACGTTTCATCAGTATCCAAAAATACCAACAACACTAATGGTGCAGACTTCGCACAACAAATATCAGACTTAACCAAACAGTTAGCAGCACTATCAGCCGTTATTAACAAACGGGAATTCAGATCAAATACACCACAGCATAACAAGCCGAGGTCACGTAATCAGTCCCAACAACGTAGGCTGAGCTCTAACGGGTTTTGTTACTACCACTCGAAATACGGTAAAAACGCTATTCGGTGCAAACCAGGTTGCACATTTTCGGGAAACGCTGTAGAGAATCTCTAATGACGGGTAGTGATTCTCTGCAAAATTCTCACCGTCTGTACATTAGAGATCGAGCCTCTGGTACCCAATATCTGGTAGACACAGGTTCCGATTTATCGGTTTTCCCAAAAGAAAAAGTGCAACACCAACATTTGGTCATATGCTACATGCAGCAAATGGATCCATCATCCAAACATACGGAAAACGGTTATTGTCTCTTAATCTAGGTCTTCGCCGTGATTTTTTGTGGCAATTTATCATCGCCGACGTCACGAAACCAATCATCGGGCTGACTTCTTGAGTCACTTTGACTTATTAGTCGACCTCAAGCGAAGATGTCTACTCGACGGACGTACTGGATTAACATCACCCGCTTTAATTGCTCCAATAACGAATACAATTTCCATCCGATCAATTAAAGAAGATACAACATACCACAAACTACTACGAAATTTTCCGCAGATTACAAATCCAGACAGCGTAACAAGAGGAAAGAAACACAACACTTTCCACCATACACGTACTTCAAACGGACCACCAGTGACCAGCAAAGCACGCCGTTTACCACCGGATAAACTACAAGCTGCACGTCACGAGTTTGATGACATGCTCAAACTGGGAATCGCTCGACCTTCGAACAGTCCATGGTCATCGCCACTGCAGCTAACAGTGAAAAGCACTGGAGAATGGCGACCATGTGGAGACTACCGCAGTCTAAATGCTCGCACAATTCCAGACAAATATCCCGTACGCTGCCTTGAAGACTTTACCGCAACATTACATGGTAAAAACATTTTTTCAACTATAGATTTGGTTCGTGCATTTAACCAAATCCCGGTCGCACCAGAAGACATTTCTAAAACGGCCATTATAACGCCTTTTGGACTATTTGAGTTTCCTTATATGACCTTTGGTCTAAGAAACGCAGCTCAAACGTTTCAAAGGTTCATCGATGAAGTAACACGTGATCTTCCATTCTTATTCGTATATATCGACGATATCTTGGTTGCTTCAGCCAACGAGTGTGAACATTTGCAACATCTTGAAATATTATTTAAACGCCTTCAAGATTATGGATTAGTCATTAATCCCACAAAATCAAATTTTGGTTTAACCGAGGTAAAATTCTTGGGCCACACCGTCAACAAAAATGGCATAACGCCATTAAAAGATAAGGTTAACGCTATCCTAAGTATTGAATTTCCTACTACTATCAAAAATTTAAGAAGATTTCTTGGTACAATAAATTTTTACAGGAAATTCATCAAACAAGCGGCCGAAATCCTCGCTCCTCTAAACTCACTGCTGGAAGGACCAAACGTCAAGAATTCGCAAAGAATAGAATGCACGAAAGAGCTTCAATTATCGTTCAACAAGGCAAAGCAGGCACTTGCTCAAACAACATTACTGGTACATCCAAATACAAACACGCAATGGGCAATTTTTACAGACGCTTCCGAACATGGTATAGGCGCCGTTCTACAGCAACATGTCAATAAAACTTGGCAACCATTAGCATTTTTCAGTAAAAAGCTTCCACCGTCAATACAGAAATTATCTACATATGATCGTGAACTACATGCAATATTCGAAGCCGTAAAATTTTTTCGACACATCTTCGAAGGACGTCACGTGATCGTCTTCACAGACCATAAGCCGCTACAGCATGCTTTCCACCAACGCACAGAAAGAGCCTCCCCTTGGCAGTTCCGTCGTTTGGATTTCATTGGTCAATTTACTTCGGATATCAGACACATTTCAGGACACCAGAACATCGTTGCAGATACGCTCTCCCGCGTCAACGCGATTTCTGAATCCGTCACTTCAAAAAGTTTAGCAACAGCACAGCAAAATGATACAGAATTGCAGCAATTACTCAGCAATCCGTCAACATCACTATCACTGCAGAAAATACAGGCAAATGCCACCGAACCAGCTCTGTACTGTGATATAACTACTGGATCTATACGACCATACGTTCCAGTTTCACTCAGAAAACGTATATTTGATTCTTTACATTCCTTGGCACATCCCGGAATAAAGGCATCACAAAAGCTAGTGAATAAACGATTTGTGTGGCCGTCAATAAACAAAGACTGTCGCACATGGGCAAAAGCTTGCATCGATTGTCAACGTAACAAAATTCAACGACACGTATCATCACCTATCGGCACTTTTCAAGCACCTTCACAACGATTCCAACACATACACATAGACTTGGTTTCTTTACCAACTTCTAAAGGTTTTAATCAATGTTTAACAGTAATCGATCGTTTTACGCGTTTTCCAGAAGCAATTCCTTTAGAAAACGGTACAGCAGACACGGTAGCACGAGCACTACTTGCCCACTGGATCGCTCGGTACGGTGTACCAAAAAGAATAACATCCGATCAAGGACGACAATTTGAGTCAAAACTGTTTAACTCACTGTCGCAGATCCTTGGCATCAAACATCTGAGGACTTCTCCATATCATCCGCAATCAAATGGCTTAGTCGAACGTTTTCATCGCCAACTCAAATCTGCACTCCTTTGCCATCGAGAAACTTGGTTAGACGCTTTACCGGTTGTACTACTTGGCCTTCGAACAGCATGGAAAGAAGACATGGGCACAACGCCAGCTGAACTCGTTTATGGAGAACCAATACGTTTGCCTGGAGAATTCATTGCTCCTTCAAACAATCAAACAACCACTGCCGAACTATTACAGAATTTAAAACAACATTTCAAAAATCTAGCACCAGTAGAAACGTCAAGACACGGAAAGAGATCAATTTTTTATTTTAAAGACCTAAACACCTGTTCTCATGTTTTGGTACGAAATGACCACATAGAAATTTCTTTCTCATCGCCCTACGAAGGACCGTTCAAAGTTATTGCTCGCCACGACAAATATTTCGTCATAGACTACCGAGGCAACCCAACCTCTATTTCAGTGGATAGACTTAAACCAGTATACGTAGCCGATAGCGACGTAAACGAACTAGAATTCTTCACATCAGCCGAAAAAACTCATCATACTTCTTTTGGAGTTAGGTTTAGTAATAAGAACGCCTATATTCCAAATTAATGTATAAAAATTAAAATCCTTTTAAAAAAACTTTAATTTTTTTTAAGAAGGGGAGTATTGTAGCGATTAGCATCTCTCCAAATTGTAATAGATTCACTTATTAATTATTTCTAATATTGTAACTACTTAACTACTTTCATCTGGTAACACTGTATTCAGCAAACTAAAATATTTAATCCCGTTACAATATTGATCACCTCATATTAGCTTCTCTAATTCGTCCTATTCCTTTTGATCATCGGACGAGGCCACACGTGTTCTATCGCACGCAACATAAAATATTTATATTCATATTCAATGTATATTTGTAAGTCGGATTTACTTGTAAGTAAATAAATATAATAAAATTAAGTAGCTGGTTAAATAGTGTTTTACTTATTAACACCTTAACCACCACATTAACATTTGTGAAACAATGTTTTCTGACAATGAAAACGTAATGAAACGCATCATAATGGAGATGAGATGATCAAATGGAATTTAAAATTGTGGTATATGGGAAGGAGGCGTGATTGTTGTCCGATTACGTCCACGGTATAACATAAGATTGTAAGGATAATGCCACGCACTAACTTTTGTCGAAATCGGTTGGATGGATTCCGAGATACGGGATTTTACCAAACTGTGGGCGGCGCCACGCCCATCGTTAGATTTTCACACCAGCTGCCATAAAGCGCTCTCATACCATCTCAGTGGTAAAATTTAATATCTCTAGCGTGGTTAGTTATTGATTTATCGCGCTTTTAGTAGTTTTTAACAGTAAAGTTATATGAAGAGTGAGCGGGCTTATCCCCCGATTTATTCCATTTTCACACTGTCGGTAGAAATTCTTATAAGTTTTGCACTCAGCGAATTTGGTTGTTGTATCTTAATTGTTTTAGGAGATATGTACATTAAACTTGTTAGAGGGCGAGCCCCAACCCACTTTTTCAAAAATATTTTCTGACAGGTGTGCTTTCCTACTGCGATCCTCTGTACTAAATTACAGCTCTATATCTTAATTTAGTGTTTAGTTATGGAACTTTATTTTCGGTTAATGGCGATGTTTTGGCGTGACAGTGGTCGGATTACAATTACGAAAAAAGGCGAAAACGTTTTTGTCTGTAAAATCCAAAGTATTTTAAAGATTTAATTTTGAATATGTTCATACAAATAAATTTCATTGGATAAAATAACGAATTTAAGGCTGCTTTTTTAATGTCTGGTTACCACCCTTTCTGTCCAGTTAATAGAGTTATCCGCCTATTAACTATTGACTGTATACTTAATAAACATCAACTAATTTTGGACCGGCGAATGGTCATGGTTAATGGAGATCTCTGCTTAATAGAGTGTCCATTTAATAGAGCTTTCACTGCATTTTTTATTTATGAATGTTCTAACTGGACACAGTGTGCTAAATTTTGTTAAAATCGGTTCAGTTGTTTAGGAGTCCATCGCGGACACACAACGTGACACGTAATTTTTAGATATAAGGATATACATACATATATACAAGGTGCGTTCCAAAGTAAACAGGACATTTTGAATATGGCGACCCCAGGTGGTCCAGTCTCATGATATTTCATTGATTGGAAGTGAAGTTATTGCATTTTAAATGTCAGTATGTTTGTGTTATCGGTGCAAAAATGAGCATCGAAGCCAATGAGCCAACATTGCATTTTGTTTTAAAATTGGTAAAACTTTTACCGAAACGTTTCTATTGATGAAACAAGTTTATGGCGATGATTGCCTATCCCGTAGCAGAGTGCGCGAGTGATTTAAACGTTTTCAAAGAGGTCGTGAGGACATAAATGACGATCAACATGTGGGTCAATCAAAATCCGTAATCACCGGAAATTCCATTGAAATTGTGCGTGAATTCATTAAAAAGCAGCCGAAATCATCATTGAAATTCATGGAAATGGAATTGAACAGCTCCAAAACATCGATTTATCGCATTTTGACCAAACATTTGGGCTTACGAAAGGTGTGTGCACGGTTTGTTCCACGAAGATGAAAGTTGGAGTTTGTTGCACGATAATGCGCCGTCTCATCGATCGACGTTTGTGACCGATTATTTGGCAAAATGTCACATTTTAACCAATAAACACTCCCCGTATTCACCTGATATGGCACCGTGCGACTTCTTCCTTTTCGGAAAAATGCATTTGGCCATGAAAGGAAAACGTTATGCAGACGTAGAGGCCATTCAAAAGGATTGCACCGGCATTAGAGTGGGTCAATTTTTTTCTTGACAAAGCGGTTATCAAAATCGTAAACTACGATGAATTCTAAGAAAATTTGCCCAAGAAACCATGGGTCTAAAATGAAAATCGAGCCTCCGGTTTTTAGCGAGAAAATTTCGTATATTGTATTTTGTAAAAAAAAAATCCAATTCCTATTCCACTGTCGATTGTTTGCTTGTTTTGTAGCTATCGAAGCTAATTTGCTCAAATTTGGTGTGGCACTGCCCACTTATGAGTTCATATGCATATCTCTGGAACCACCCCACCGATTTCGTTCAAATTTGGTATACATATTACACAATGCCTACTTAAGAGATATCTGGAAAATGATCGAAATCGGATAATAACCACGCCCACCTCCCATATAACGGTAATTTTTGAAAACACTAAAGATCGGAAATTTTAATAACTGTTGAAGGGAAACATCTTGAGTTTGGTATTCGGTGTTGTATTGCAGCCAGAAAACCAAATCATTCCAATTTCTGTTACACTGTCGATTGTTTGTCTGATTTGCACTTGTTTTTTTTTTATTTTATTTGTTTGCTATGATTTTATCAACTTCTCAGAGAAAGCAAAGCAACGCTGATGAATTACTAATAAAACAATTGTTTCCGAAACCATCGCTTTAAATTATTTTGATACACAGTTACAGTTAGAAGTTTTTACTCAAGGAAGAAGTGAGTGCCTCTGATTTTCGCGATTCTAACACTTTAAAGCAAAACTTAAGCGTCTTTTAATTATGGAGTCATCTCCTATATCAATTAGTTCTTGTGCTAAAGATATTACATTATCAAATCTCTCGGAATCATATTTGAAGCATATGTCAGATCCAAATTTTAGTGCTTTTGGTTTGCCAAGTGATTTACACGAACTAAACTTACCAACTTGCCGCGATGTTTTAAAATATTTTTTTTTTTGAGTGGTCGGTCTAAAAATAGAAATAAAATGTTTTCGTACGTATCTTTTACTCCACAAGTGGCGGATAAATTGATTGAAATTTGGAGCAAATTGAATATTGGCATAATGACGAAGAAAACCGTAATAAACAAGCTGAAAATCTTGCTGAATAAATATTTTAAAGAAACAAAAGGCACGTCTACATCTAAAAAATACACCGCATTTATCAAGACTATGAACAACTTATTCTACATTGGAAAATGCAAGTGCGATTTACAAAGAAATTGTTGCTCATGTGGTTTGATGCCTGATCATTTACACGAATTTTTGACTGATCAGCATACCGCGAGGAAACTGACAATTCCAGCGGTCCTGGCGGATGTTGTTGATTTGGATTTGGCTCCAACAGCTACTGAATATTCATCTTACCCGCCTGACTCATCAGATATGGACGTTGATGAAGATCTTGTGTTCAAAACACCGAATGCAGAAAGGCCAATTGTTATTAAGCGCGGCCCGTATACGAAAAGACTTGATACCCCAATTATGCTATGATGTGCGACAGATTTGGTGTGTCAGACAGAGTTGCTGCGTGTTTGGCTACGGCACTTTTTAAAGATATAGATTTCAAAGACGACAATGGGGAACTTATTATTGTGGACAAATGTAAAGTAGCGCGAGAAAAGAAAAAAATCAGGGATTCTGTGCTTCAAAAACAATGCAGAGATTCCAGCGTGCTGGCATTCTCATTTGATGGCAGAAAAGGTGAATCATTGACAATGGAGAAGGTTAATCATAAGCTTCACCCAAAAGTGGTTAAAGAATCTCACATCGTGGTTGTGCGAGAACCTAAAACCGAACTCTTGGGTCATTTAACACTCAATGCTGAGGACGCTGGTACAAAACAAAAGCTGCTATATGACTTCTTTGTTAAAAAGAACTTAGCTCTTTTCGATCTGGTTGGTATTTGCTGCGACGGTGAAGTCAGCAATACTGGCACGGAAAACGGCATACTACGACGGTTTGAAGTACTGTTAGACAGACCATTGCACTGGTTTGTTTGCTTGTTACATTTTAATGAGTTACCTTTTCGCCACTTATTTTGCGCGCTAGAAAAATCAACTACAAGTGGACCGCGAACTGACAATGGAGCTCTGACAAAATTAATGGAAACCTGTGAACAGATTCAGGTAAGCAATGAATTAGTACTTTAATAAAGATCTCTATTTTTGGTTCTAAATAAGTAACTTGTTCTTTTTGTAGGTTGTACCCGACTTTCAACGTATTTTGCTGGGGAATATGCCTCCTTCCTTGTCGTCAGAACAGGAAAAAACTCTTTCAACGGACGTTAAGTATTTGTATCGGATAGCCAACGCTATTCATATTGGTTCCTGTCCAGAAGATTTAGGCAACGTGAAACCTGGACCCATCGTTCACTCTCGTTGGTTAACCAAAGCTAGTAGACTTCTGCGATTGTACGTCACAACAAATTCACCATCCGAAAAATTAAGAATTTTAGCAACGTTTGTCATGAAAGTTTACGTACCTATGTACTTTAATGTTAAGTATTACAACTCGGTAATATATGGCAGTTCACTCTTATGTAAATATATTTATTCAACGCAATATTTACCACATAATCTGCGCGAAATTGTAAATAATGTTGTTCAAAATAACTCATATTTTGCACATTCAGAAAATGTTCTACTAACAATGCTTTTTGATGCCAGAAAGGAAGTGCGCCAGAGGGCTTTAAAAAAAATTTTGTACTATCGTGAAAAACTTTACGACCCAACAAAATTAAGAGCTTACAAAAAACCAACTATAAATTTTGACTGCACTGATTATGTTGAGATGATAAACTTAGATAACAATAGCATTTTGTCGGAGCCGCCCTTCACTGCAAACATACCCTATGACCATTTGCTGGAATACATAGAATTTGACAATCCTCCACTTCCGGATCCACAAATTCCTCCACATATTCAAGGAACCGAGCGCTTTGTGCAACTGCTGACTAGCGTTTCACGTCGAACTATAGAAAAAAATCGCGATGGTGTTATGGCAGTCACGGTTGCAAGTCGAAACGCAACATCTAGGATGGACAGCAAACAAGACCTTAAAACTAATTAATTCTGAACTTTAGAAGTATATTATATTTTGTTGGCTCTTAACAGTTAAGTTTTTGCTTTATATATAGATATAAAATGATATTGTTAACTGCAATACGATTTCGCGGAAGATGAAAGCTATTAAAGTTTGAATTTTATTTATTATTATTTTAATTTTTATGGGTGGATAGGTAACATATACACACACCGACCACAGCGGCCAACGACCATACCACGCTGAATACATCGGTTCTCGTCCGATTTCATTTCATTTATTGAAAAAAAAAAAAAAAAATGAAAAGTTTCTCGTTAAAAACCGGAGGCTCCGTTTTGATTTTAGAGCCATGGTTTCTTGGGCAAATTTTCTTAGAATTCATCGTAGTTTACGATTTTGATAACCGCTTGGTGCATTTTTTTTGCTCCATACAAATTGACCCACTTTAACCGGCATACTGGCGGCCATACCGGCCAACGAGCTAAAACACTCGTTCGACATGCTTTTGGACCGTGCAAAAAGCTGTATTGAAGCAGAAGGAAACTATTTTACATAAAATAAATTGATTTTGATTGATTTGGAACGCACCTTGTATAACTCGATTAGTTGTAGTTTTTTTCAAAACTATAATACTCTGTAATAGCTTTGACAGACGGCACCGTTAATCAGTTAATTCAGGAGTTAGTGTAGATAACTCCGTTGCAAACTCCTTTAATCCTCAAAACTTTAAATAGTTAGCTGCATAGTATAAAACTGACAATCAGCTGTTTACGATAGTTTCAAGCTCGCATAGCTGCCGTCTGTGATCTTCAAATTTGGATCTGATTAAGTGCGCAGTTATTCCGTATTAACGCCGTCGTCTGTCAAGGCTATTATGATGTTACTTTATGATACAGTTTTAAAAATAACATGTTGATATGTTATTTTAATAAAAAATTATTTTGTAACTATTGGGCAGCGAACAACCGCAATGTTTACTATCCATTTTCATTGAAAATATTATAAACATGACAATCAGCTGTTTACGATAGTTTCAAACTCGCATAGCTGCCGTCTGTCACCTTTAAATTTGGATCTGATTAAGTGCGCAGTTAATCCGGATTAACGCTGCCGTCTATCAAGACTATAACAACTGGTTGCAAGAGTATAAAAAGATTAGGGCAGTTCAGAATCCGGCGCAAATAGTTTTGCTTCCTTGCAATTGCAAATTATCATATTTCTGCTTTTACTTTAACAAAATGTATAGCGATGCACCTGCTACACCTTTGCAAAGAAGCAACACTAAAACGCAATTATAGTATGTGCAACACTGGTTTGCAAATTATCAGCTGTTGTCAAAAATAAAAACATTTTAACCAAAGAGAAGAAATGGAGCAAACCAGTTTAAATAAAAAACGGCTAAAACGCGAAAATCTGAATAAAAATTGGATCCAGAGTATAGTGGATTTCTTGCTGGAAGCTCCTGTAGTAGAGGTAAGTGAAATTTTGGTTGTGAGCACTTATTCAACAATTTATTTAACAATAATTTTAATTTTAATAGGCTCCAACAGCTCAAGTTTTCTACAAAAAATTTATTGAGAAAACCGGAAAGACGCGACGTGGGGTCTTATATGTTGGAAAGTGCGGCACCTGAATAATTTTTTTTTGCATTTAAAAATTTTTGGCGGCCATCTAAAGTGTAAACTGTTGTTTTCCACTAAAAATTCCGCCACTTTGTGGGTGGAAAACACCCTTAATGAAAAAAAAATTATTTAATAAACATTTTATATGTTCAAAATTTGAAATGAATCGATCAAGTAGTTTTGAAATGACAGTGAACACGGACTTTGAGAAAAACGCGTCTAAAGCTACACTTCTATCCCGACCGCCCTCAGCTGTTAGAGTTAGAGCGTTAAAGACCAGGAGACTAATAAGACGATAACTCTAAGAATATTACTCTATCGACTTAAAGATTTAAGGACATATTCTTGAAATGTTAAGCAATAAGATAAGACAAAAAAAATCGAAAGTGAAAACTCCTACCCCGCCTTAAAAAAGCAAGCGATTGGCGAATGTCAACAGGAGCCAGCCTTCTAGAGTCCGATGCTGCGACGTCAAGTGTTGAAGGTATGCGTAATGATTGCGACGAAATTTTGTCTAATGTTTATGTTTCAGGCAAAGTGTTGCAGATGTGCCCACACTTTAATCAGTTAAAACATATTTTATTTTTCGAGCAAAACTCACAAGTGGATTGCCGTTTGAAGTGGTTGATAGTGTCAGCACGTCCATTATGAACGAAAGCGCGACCAGCCAAATACTTGAAATCACTTTTTCTGATGTCGGCGAAGAAATTGCTCCAGTTAACATTGCCAACAATGAAAATCTGATACCTCGCAATGTAAGTCAAATAATTGTTCCTGAAGAAGCCAAAGATTTCGCGGAAAAAATTAAAGAACATGTTCCAAAGTCATCTGCTGCAAGTCTTTCAAGTCGAGCGTAGGGAAATGTTTAAAATGAAAACGGAATGGGAAAAAGAGAAACATGAAAAGGATCACGCTTTGTGAGAAAGAAGATTACAAGCAGAAATTGAAAGAGGTAAAGCTGAAATTCAGAAAACGTGAGTTGAATTTAAAAGTTTTAGAATTGGAAAAAGATGAAAGGTTATAAAAATTTCAAATTGAAAAGCAGGAACGCTTACGAAAATACGAAATTGAGATGAAATATAAGAATTCCTCTCAACAGTAATTTATTTATCTCGGTACTTTATTTATCTTTGTATATTTATTTAATATGGTTATTGATGTTTTACTATCTTCTATCACTCAAAGCGTTATCTTTTACATGTTTGCTTTGAACTAACTACTTAAATTAAAATAACAATTTATTTGTATACAATAATTTTATGTATAAACATATATAATTAAAAACTGAAAAATGAATTAAAATGCATTTAAGAAAACATAATGCGTATATGACTTGTCTTTTAATTTCTCCAACATTGTTGTGTATATGGCCATTAGGTTCAATGCAATCTTCCGTAGAGGTTGACGGATCTGAACCGTCGTCAAACGAAGTGGAACCATTATTAATTAAAATGTTGGGAGAATACAGCAGACATGAAACCAATCGCAGCATAATGTATGTTTTTTTATAGACAGATGCATCCTTAGCTGCTTAAAGCTTCCAAATCTTTTTTTCAAAAGCCCAAAACAATGCTCTACTCTAACCCGGTTTTTTTTGTGCCTTAAATTAAATGCAATTTGGGCGTTTCTATCCAACTGAATTGGGTTGCTTCTATGGGGAGTTACTAACGTTCCAGATAATGGGTATGCCGACTCCCCAGCAATCCACTGCTGTGAAAAAAATACTGCTCATTATGCTTAAACAGTGAGCTATTTCGATATACATCGGTTACATCAATATATCTAATACAAAACGGCAACTCATCAAAAGCCAATATACTATATACACCTACCGTGCGATTCTGTACTGTGATACTGTCTCAAGTCTCTAAATTTGCGATTTTGAGTTAGAGACAATTTTTGAGACTTGAGACGATTTTGCTATTCTGTAAGTGACAGTCACAAAATCTATTACATTTCATTATTGAGAGATGTTTTTAAACTTGAATGAAAATAAATATGTCGATAACAAATATTAAATTTTCTATAACATAGTCAAAAATCATAATTATCAATAAAAGTAAAAATATATGTTGACTTTGTTTCATAATATTTACGAAATTTATGTAAAATTGATTTATTTTTAACCTTTTCGTGTTTGAGTTGCTTACAAAATAGAAAATAACTACAATCGATTAATATCTGTGATGATCTCTATTCAGTATATTCAAAATGGCAGACAAAAGTTCTTTTGGTTTCGTGACCTGCTAATTACCAGGTCTCAAGTTTGAGTCAAGATTTTGAGACTAACGCTGGAGACTGTTTAGTGAATAGTAACTAGTCACAAATTGAGATTTTACCTCAAAATGTCTCCAAATAGAGACTGGTTACAGAATCCCGCTATTAGATTGGTGACGCAAGAACACTAAAGATTCTTTTTGCTATTATCGATATAGTTTCGCCATCTCCCACTCCGAAAATCCAAAATCCTTTCCAATCAATACAGTGTGATTGCTAATTGCAATTCGACAGAAAATTACTTACATGAGTACACTTTGTTGAATTCCTTATCCGTTTTTATTAAATCAACCATCATCTTATATTGGTCTCTATCTAGTAGGGTGGGTCGATTAAGGACTTTTTTCGATTCGGGATTTCTAATAGTGCGGAAAAGTTGCCTTAGTACTTCCTGATTCCAATGCAACTTTTTGTTTTGAGATCGGATTGCATCTTCAACCCCAACTCGGGCCTTGAAATTTCGGAATTTCGCCTAAAATCGTGAAATTGTCTACCTAGCGCCTGAAATACGCATCTCATGGCAAAATGTATAAAACAAAAGTTATTTGTCACGTCATTTGCTACCGAAATGGTGTATGTGATCGTGGCTGTAGGACGAACCGTTCCCGAGATACGAGCGAAAATGCGGCGCGCCACAGCGCAAGGTGAAAATCGGCTTGCGGCCACACTTCTTGACGTTGATTTTGCCGAGTGCTATCACTCACATTCATTCACCTACGCCAAAGGACACGTTCGGATAGGTCTCCACACAAATATTTTTTCATCGAGTTCGTTCACTTTTGTCGGTGATTTCGCCGAGTTCTATCACTTACATACATTTCCCTGCGCCATACGACACGTTCGGACTGGTCTCCACATAAATATTTTTTCATCGAGTTCCTTCACTCTAGTCGTTGATTTCGCCGAGTGCTATCACTTATATTCTCTCAACGGAACACAGAACTCAAAATGTCTGTATCTAAATTTAAATTTAGACAGAAATATCCTGTGTTTGGCATATATCCGTAAAATCTCTCTGAGTCCCAGTTACCTACTTACCAGGATGTTCTTTCGTGTTATCAGTTTGAAAGATTTCGTATAGGGCAACTCCGAGGCGACAACTATGAACCTAGGGGTAAAGAGGTTACAGAAATAGTTGCAAAAAAGGTTGAAAAAGTCATATATTCCGATGGTTTCACACACCAGAGTTGTACAAATGCTCACCACATACCATAAGAAATTTCTGACTCTTAAACAAATGTTTTTAAGGAACCCAATAGGTTTGAGGAGGATGGAGTCATGTGTAGAAGTTCACGGAAGTGAGGAAAGTTTTCTGATCGCCATTCACTTGGGAGTGGCCAGAAACGATTCTTTTACACATGGCTCAAGCAGCTCACTACTTCCGGTCTTTGACCAAGTATCCTCTGGGTAGCCTAAGAACATCCGTTCGAAGGCGAGCTAAAGTGAGAAGGCGAAACATTCCCTACAAGGGTTGTGCGCTGGGCTTGGGACCCGCCACGTAAAAAAACAATACCAATGAAAACTTTAAAACAGCCTCGGATGAGAGACCCCCCTTTTGATGACGACCATGGCAAACGAAATAAGGACTACGAATTGAGGGCATGCACCTGGAATGTCCGGTCCCTTAATTGGGAAGGTGCCGCTGCCCAGCTGGTTGATGTCCTCGTAAAAACAAAGGCTGACATCACCGCCGTCCAAGAAATGCGATGGACGGGACAAGGACAAAGACGAGTAGGTCCTTGTGACATTTACTACAGTGGCCATATAAAGGAGCGCAATTTTGGTGTAGGATTCGTGGTGGGAGAGAGACTCCGTCGCCGAGTACTATCATTCACTGCGGTGAATGAACGTCTAGCCACAATCCGCATCAAAGCGAGGTTCTTCAACATATCGCTGATTTGCGCCCACGCCCCGACGGAAGAGAAGGACGATGTGACCAAAGATGCCTTCTATGAGCGCTTGGAGCGCGCTTATGAGAGCTGCCCCCGCCACGATGTCAAAATCGTGCTGGTCCACTTTAACGCCAGGGTGGGCAAAGAAGGTATATTTGGCACTACGGTCGGTAAATTCAGTCTCCACGACGAAACATCCCCAAATGGGTTGAGGCTGATTGACTTCGCCGGGGCCCGAAATATGGTTATCTGTAGTACTAGATTCCAGCATAAGAAGATTCATCAAGCTACCTGGCTGTCTCCGGATCGAAAAACTACCAACCAGATCGATCATGTTGTGATAGATGGAAGACACGTCTCCAGTGTTTTAGATGTGCGTGCGCTCCGAGGTCCTAACATCGACTCGGACTACTATCTTGTTGCAGCTAAGATTCGCACTCGCCTCTGTGCAGCAAAAAACGCACGCCAACAAACACAAGGAAGGTTCGACGTCGAAAAGCTGCAATCACAACAGACTGCCGAACGATTTTCTACTCGGCTTGCACTCCTGCTCTCTGAGAGCACTAGTCAACAACTCGGTATAGGGGAACTGTGGGACGGCATTTCAAATTCCATACGTACAGCTGCAACCGAAACCATTGGTTTTCGGAAAGAGCAAAAGAACAGCTGGTACGACGAGGAGTGCCGTGTCGCAGCGGAGAGAAAACAGGCTGCCTACCTCGCAACGTTACGATCGACCACTACACATGCGGGATGGGATAGATACCGAGAGTTGAAGAGGGAAGCGAGACGCATTTGCAGACAGAAGAAGAAAGAGGCCGAAATGCGTGAGTATGAAGAGCTTGATAAGCTGGCCGACAGGGGTAATGCTCGAAAATTCTACGAAAAAATGCGGCGGCTTACAGAAGGTTTCAAGACCGGAGCATACTCTTGTAGAACCCCCAAAGGTGATCTAGTCACTGATGCCCAGAGCATAATTAAATTATGGAGGGAACACTTCTCCAGCCTGCTGAATGGCAGTGAACGCACAACACCAGGAGAAGGAGAACCCGATTCCCCAATCGATGACGATGGAGCAGACGTTCCATTACCCGACCATGAAGAAGTTCGAATAGCAATTGCCCGCCTCAAGAACAACAAAGCGGCAGGGGCCGACGGACTACCTGCCGAGCTATTCAAACACGGCGGCGAAGAACTAATAGGGAGCATGCATCAGCTTCTTTGTAAAATATGGTCGGACGAGAGCATGCCCAACGATTGGAATTTAAGTGTGCTTTGCCCAACCCATAAAAAAGGAGACCCCACAATCTGCGCCAACTACCGTGGGATTAGCCTCCTCAACATCGCATATAAGGTTCTATCGAGCGTATTGTGTGAAAGATTAAAGCCCACCGTCAACAAACTGATTGGACCTTATCAGTGTGGCTTCAGACCTGGAAAATCAACAACCGACCAGATATTCACCATGCGCCAAATCTTGGAAAAGACCCGTGAAAGGAGAATCGACACACATCACCTCTTCGTCGATTTCAAAGCTGCTTTCGACAGCACGAAAAGGAGCTGCCTTTATGCCGCGATGTCTGAATTTGGTATCCCCGCAAAACTAATACGCCTGTGTAAACTGACGTTGAGGAACACCAAAAGCTCCGTCAGGATCGGGAAGGACCTCTCCGAGCCGTTCGATACCAAACGAGGTTTCAGACAAGGCGACTCACTATCGTGCGACTTCTTCAACCTGCTCCTGGAGAAAATAGTTCGAGCTGCAGAACTAAACAGAGAAGGTACCATCTTCTATAAGAGCGTACAGCTGTTGGCGTATGCCGACGATATTGATATCATCGGCCTCAACACCCGCGCCGTTAGTTCTGCTTTCTCTAGGCTGGACAAGGAAGCACAGAAAATGGGTCTGGTAGTGAACGAGGGCAAAACGAAATATCTCCTGTCATCAAACAAACAGTCGTCGCACTCGCGACTTGGCTCTCACGTCACTGTTGACAGTCATAACTTTGAAGTTGTAGATAATTTCGTCTATTTAGGAACCAGCATTAACACCACTAATAATGTCAGCCTGGAAATCCAACGCAGGATTGCTCTTGCCAACAGGTGCTACTTCGGACTGAGTAGGCAATTGAAAAGTAAAGTCCTCTCTCGACGAACAAAAGCTAAACTCTATAAGTCGCTCATAATTCCCGTCCTGCTATATGGTGCAGAGGCTTGGGCGATGACAGCAACCGGTGAGTCGACGTTACGAGTTTTCGAGAGAAAAATTCTGCGAAAGATTTATGGTCCTTTGCGCATTGGCCACGGCGAATATCGCATCCGATGGAACGATGAGCTGTACGAGATATATGACGACATTGACATAGTTCAGCGAATTAAAAGACAGCGGCTACGCTGGCTAGGTCATGTTGTCCGGATGGATGAAAACACTCCAGCTCTGAAAGTATTCGACGCAGTACCCGCCGGGGGAAGTAGAGGAAGAGGAAGACCTCCACTCCGTTGGAAGGACCAAGTGGAGAAGGACCTGGCTTCGCTTGGAATATCCAATTGGCGCCACGCAGCGAAAAGAAGAAACGACTGGCGCGCTGTTGTTAACTCGGCTATAATCGCGTAAGCGGTGTCTACGCCAATTAAGAAGAAGAAGAATAGGTTTGAGCTCTAAAAGAGACGACTTTATCTCTTCTGCCGGAAAATTATTAGACATCGCTGCTTGTAAATGCATTTATTTTTCTTCTTGCACTTGTCCAAAGGAAAGGAAAGTTCCTATCAATGAGCAACCATTTCTCCTGGACCAGAGAACCAGACGAATTGGTCGCATTGGAAGTGTTGATCTACCTGAAACAAAAAAGATTACAAAGAAAAATGAACGTAAAGAAAAGCTTTCAAATCGTAATTCAACATCAACACTTAACAGAAAAGTATCAGCTAGAACACGTGACCATTCAGATCAGCCAGACTCTCATACAGACGACAACAATGTAAGTGCGTCACACATGGATTCTTCCAAAAACGATGCTGATGATGAATTTTCTCTTCCATCCTCTAAAACCAAACAAAACACACTAGTATTAGAACACACTGCTTTAGCTGCCCAAAGATTTGGAGTAAGTGATAGAGCAGCGGCCTTGATTGTTTCATCTGCTTTTCTGGATGCCAAAAAAGCAGGTTTGATAACAGAGGATCAGGCTAGCTTTGTCACTGACATATGCAAGATTGGTCGGGCAAAAAAAAGTGTTGGAGTTAAGCTCCAAAACACCGAAAGTACTGATGCCTCTGTATATGGGCTGTATTTTGACGGCCGCGAAGACAATACACTTACACAAGTCAACGAAGGTGAAAAATACTACCGCGACACTGTCAAAGAGGAATATATTTTAGGATGCCAAGTCTTTTCGCTTTTATTTCTCAAACTGTACTGTTCTCTTTTTCACGGAAGACGCTGCTTACATGCTATGTATTTACTTATACATCTTTGAAATGGACACATGAATATATGTGTCAACACAATGACAACCAAGAATGTGTTTAAATGAATACAAATGAACTTTAAAAGAGAATCAACAATAACTGAAAACGAATCTTAAGTTAACGGGACACATCTACATTAACCCTTCAATGGTTTACTCTTTTATATTTACATTAATCCGTCAATGGTTTACTCCTCTATATATAAGTATAATTAGAATAACTTAAAGTTAGGATGTATTATCATACACATGGTACTTATTACTACAATATTTCTCTTATAGCGGAACCTGGTTGTCATTACTTCGACCACGTCACCTCTCCTTCCGGGTCAGCTGAGAATGAGACGCAAGCTATATGGCAACATTTACAAGACAATTCAGTTGATGTGGAACGTTAGAAGTTGTCGGTGCTGATGGCACCAACACGAACACAGGTTGGAAAGGTGGAATCTTTCGGAAACTAGAAGAAAGAATAGGTAGGCCATTACAGTGGGTTGTTTTTCTTCTACATTTCAACGAACTTGCAACTGATTATGACAAGTTGCCTGTTTTCAAATTTGAAAGTTTTCCATCCTGCCAATTACCTTCTGAGGTTATTAATCCGACCCAACTTAGCACAGACCAAGCTTATCTCTATAAAATATCAGAAGCTGCTATTTCCGGTCAACGTTCCTCAGATTTGGCGTCGATGCATCCAGATAACATGTGCAAATCTCGCTGGCTCACCTGTGCAAATAGAATTCTGAGAATATACATTTCTACTGACAAACCAACAAAGAAAATAAAGATTTTGGTCAAGTACATACTTACAGTTTACTCACCTTTGTGGTTCTCAATAAGATTCAACAGTTCAATCAAAGATGGCTCGCGCCATCTCTGTGCTGCAATTCAAAGGTCGAGATACTTACCTGCTAAACTGCGCAAGGTTGTCGATTCATCCATTCAACAGAATGCTTTCTTTGCTCTTCCAGAAAACATTCTCCTAGTCAGAAAGTTGGCCCTTGACCGTCTTCTGGCAGCCAGAGAAACAGAGTCTGACACTGTAAATGGAAGGGTTAGATGTAATAAAGTGCCAAAGCTGAATTTCAAAGCTAATAATTATTACGATATGATTAACTTGAAGACCATTACCTTGACTGTTCCACCAGTTCTTTGTTCAGTTTCTAACGAAGAACTCATAAAAGAGCTGTCGGGAGACACTGCAAAAGTATGGAAATTTAGTGAATTCTCCTCTCACACCGTGGCAGTCGAGAGATCCGTCAAACTGGTGACAGAGGCATCTTCTAAAGTTATTGGCCCCCAATCTCGTGATCGTTTTATACGCTCTACACTGAAATCTAGGTAACAAGTGCCAAAGTTTAGTACAAAATCTGATTTTATCAATAAATTTGACACAGATTCAGACTAAAACAAGCCTGACATTTGGTTGGTTGGTTGGGTTGGGCTTGTGAGGAACCCGAAGAGCAGCCACCTCCACGTGGTGGGTTCTGGGTGACCAATACAGGTTAGCTGAGAGCTGCAACAATTTTCACCTTGCGCTGTGGCGTGCCGCCTTTTCGCTCGTATTTCGGGAACGGTTCGTCCTACGGCCATGATCACATATACCATTTCGGTAGCAAATGACGTGACAAATAACTTTTGTTTTATACATTTTGCCATTAGATGCGTATTTCAGGCTTCCCCTTTCGGGTACTGCGTCGAATACTTTCACAGCTGTAGTATTTTCGTCCATTCGGGCGACATTAAATTCGCTGAACTATGTCAATGTCGTTGTATATCTCATCGTTCCATAGAATGCGATATTCGCCGTGGCAAACGCGCAAAGAACCATAAATCTTTCGCAGAACTTTTCTTTCGAAAACTTGCAACGTCAACTCATCAAATGTTGTCATCGCCCATGCCTCTGCACCATATAGCCGGACAGGAATAATGAGTGACTCATAGAGTTTTGTTTTTCATCTTCGCGAGAGGACTTTACTTCTCAATTGCCTACTTACCTGTTGGCATCTGTTAGCAAGAGATATTCTGCGTTGGATTTCGAGGCGGTCGTTATTGTCGGTGTTGATGCTGATTCCAAGATAAACGAAATTATCTACCACTTAGAAGTTATGACTGTCAACAGTGATGTGGGTACCTAGTCGCAAGGGCGACGACTCTTTGTTTGTTGACAGGAGATATTTTGTCTTACCCTCGTTCACCACCAGACCCATTTGCTTCGCTGCCTTATCCATCCTGGGGAAAGCAGAACTAACGGCGCGGTTGATAAGGCCAATGATATCAATATCATCGCATACGCCAGCAGCTGTACACTATTATAGAAGATTGTACCTTCTCGGTTTAGTTCCGCAGCTCGTATGATATTCTCCAGCAATATATTGAAGAAGTCCTTTGTCTGAAACCTCGTTTGGTATCGAACGGCTCGGAGAGGTCCTTCCCGATCCTGACTTTGCGAGGCATAAAGGCAGCGCATTCGTGGAGTCAAAAGCAGCTTTGAAATCGACGAAGAGATGGTGAGTGTCGATTCTGTTTTCACGGGTCTTTTCCAAGATTTGGCGAATGGTGAATATTTGGTCAGTTGTTGATTTGCCAGGTCTAAAGCCACACTGATAAAGTCCAATCAGTTTATTGACGGTGGGCTTTAATCTTTCACACAATGCGCTATGTTGCGCATAATATGTATAATCTTTTTGTTCACCTAATGATTGTTTGTAATACCTAAAACTATTTGAGAATGGTGTAGTGTATATAAGTACACTAGAAGACCCCGCCCACACCTTGCTGTTGCTAAGTGGTAATTAAATCATAATGTATTATACAAGTATTATTTATCACTACGAATAAATACACGTTTACAGCGGCACAATCACAAACTTAAAGGATTATGATCAAAATACAATCTCGAATCGATTGTAATGTGATATGTGAGGCGTAATGTAAATCAGCACCCAACTTACCGACTGTTCATAGTAGTTATAGTTTATAACGGCCCTGAACCGTATGGCAATGTTTTATTCAACATTCATCATTTTTCCATGCTGTGGTTACATAACGAATAAGCGTTTCATGTTTATATATAAGAAGATGTATACAAATGTTCATGGTTACGAGAAAAGTTGAATTGGATGTTTGTCTGTTCGTCCGGCCATGTAAGCTTGGCACTAGGAGAACGTTGATAATGCAGAAATCTATCCATTGTCACGCCTTTTGAAAAACTATTAAAACTAAGCAGAAGAAATTTTTTGTTCTTTCACATCTCGCAAAGTACTAAGCCTGACAACTAAGGGGAAACCATCCTCCCTAATTATAGCGTTTTTTTCTCGATGAAAATGTTGCCCCAATATAGCAACACTGCACAAATGACGAATGAAAGAACAAAAAAATGGCACCCTATTATAAAACAGCTTTTGCATTGTTTTCATTCATATTATTAGTTAAACTATTAGTTTTTACAGCTATTTAAATTATAATTTACGAAAACAATTAAAATAAGTTTTAACACTTTTTCTTTTACCTCTGAGTCTAAATAAGCGTTTATATACTAATCTTTCACCCTGGGTAGAAGATCTCTGTCAACAACTAAAATCCTCATTTCATTCTCTGATGATGAAGAGGATGAATTGACCAACTCATTTGCAGTTTTCAATACTGATTTTAGTGAAGTTGACCGACTAATTTTATTTGGTGCAAAAACTATATAAAACACTTTTAAACTTCCAGGAACGGGCAGCTGTCACTCCTCCGTTTTGACAAGGCAGAAACTTTGAGTAATAAATAATCGAACCTGAAAACATTTAAAAAAAAACACGCAACTTTGAGACCCCGAGCCTTGGGCAGGATAACTGCAACATTTTTTATAATGTAATGGTTAGGATGCAGTCTTGTGTAGAAGTTCACGCAAGTGAGGAAAGTTCTCCGATCGTACTTTACTTGTTTGTTTATACATTGCAACTAGTTCAAATAAAAGAAAGGACTAACAAACAACTTGAATATGATTTAAACGTATAATTACAAAATTACAAAACTACTATGAGATTATTGGCTAATTTGAAAGATCGCTGGGTTTGAGGCGTTTGAGTCGTCTAGGTGGTCCACCTCTAGAAGTTAACATAGTTACATACTTCTTCGTTACAATGCTGTAGCAATCTTGCACTATGTGCAGTTGCAGTTTTTAATATATCTACGTTAACCGAGTTTACGCTCTATATCACAACATCTACAATAGTACGGTATTCGTGCACCGTCTATGTAAATTGGTAAGTACTGTGTCTTGTTGTATGTGAAAACAATGTGTACAGACTTAGCTTAATTCAGTTTTATCTGTCATTTCTTTGCCCATTTTTAGACTTTATTTACAGCTTTATGGAGATTATTAGTGGACTCGGATTTGATCAATCGTAGAGCGGTTGGCTCGAAACCCAAACTGATTCGCTGGAATTATGGTTTTTCGTTTTATGATTTTACTGATACGTTTTATGAGAGTTTTCTCAAAAAGTTTCTATATTATTGGTAGAAGTGATATCGGCATGTAAGAAGACACATCATATCCTGATTTTCCTGGCTTTGGAATCATGATAACTTCAGCAATTTTCCAATAAGTTGGCACGTATTTAAGAAGAAAAGCCGCGTTAATAATGTTGGTATTTTTTACTATATTTATTTGAGGCAGCTGTTTTAGGACCTCGGCAGTAATCATGTCGTAACCGAGGGATTTTTTGTTTTTTTTAGATCTTTGATTTCCTCACTTAGCTCACTGCTTGTGCAACTTGCGATTTCTTCGCTTTCTTGATTAGAAGCAGTAGGATAATTTATGTAAGTGTGTTTCATATGGGGAGAATATTTTAGCTAAATTATCCGAAAATACTTCTGCTTTTTTTGAATCGTCTCTGGTTCAGTCTTTATTAGCTTATCTAAAGAGAGTATTCGGAATTTCTTGGATTGTTTACGGACCGAAGATATTTTGCGAAACTTTCATTTTTAAACCTCTTAATTTTCCGATTAAGATCTTTAGAAATTTTATTTAAAATAGATTTATCAGCTGGTTAACAAGTTTGATGCCACATACGTCGTAGCTTTCTCTTTTATTTAATTATTTCCCTGATTTTTTGACAAAAAACTCCATATTTACCATTAATCACTCACCCTACTCACCTGATCTGGCACCCTGTGATTTTTACCTATTTGGCAAACTTCATTTGCCCATGAAAGGACAATGACTTCAGGACATTTCAGCTATCCAAAAGGCGACGACCGATATTCTCAAGAGCATAAAAAAATATAACTTTTGAAAAATATTAATTTTTTGTTGTTTTTTTTAACAGTCCTGTTTCTTTTGCGACAGACCTTGTACGTCAACATTTTCCGAGTAGAGTATAATTTCGATTTCATTCTTATGTTTGATTAACCCATTTGAGTTCCATAGAACAACTTTTATGGATAAAGACATCTTTGGTATTAAAAATATATTTTTCAAGCTTGCATAAGCGATTTTGTAAGGAAGTGTTGAATTCGTCCTGTTTTTTGAGTTTCTGTAAGATCTGTGATAAAATGCTGTTATTAGATATATTATCATTATTATTTGCTTTTAAAATATGAACAAAAGTAGATTTTTTTGATGTTTCAGCTGTAATTTTAGGATCTTCTTGTTGATGATGTTCATTGTTTTTTGTTCTGAAGTAAATTGTGTTAGCTCGTATTTTCTGTAATTCTTTGGCAACAAGGCACCCTCGATAGTTGGCTGGGAGTTTTACCGGTTGAATAGAAACAATTGAGTTCAATATAGTTTTTGTTTCGTAAATCTTTTTTATGTTCTCCATGGGTTCGAATGTTACCAAAAACATGTCGAGGGGAGTATTAGTTTTCCATTGAAGACTCATTTCATTTAACCCTTGCTCTTTTAAGTCACTAATAATCGATTTCTGATCATTCACGAGTTCCGGTCTTTAACCAAGTATCCTCTGGGTAGCCTAAGAACATCCGTTTGAAAGCCGAGCTAGAGTGAGAAGGCGCAAAATCCCTTTCGCAGGGTTGTGCGCTGTGTTTGGGACTCGCCACGTAAAAAACGCCATGAAAACATGGTTTAAACAGCCTCGGATCAGAGACCTCCCTGTAGATGACGACCATGGCAAACGAATTAAGGACTAGGATTTGAGAACATGCACCTGGAATGTCCGGTACCTTAATTGGGAAGGTGCCGCTGCCCAGCTGGTTGATGTCGCCGTGAAAATAAAGGCTGACATCACGGCCGTTCAACAAATGCAATGGACGTGACATGGACTGAGGGGAGTAGGACCTTGTGGCTTTTACTACAGTGGG
>NW_026089622.1:21888415-21947014 GCF_024586455.1 Bactrocera neohumeralis
GTGAGGACACAGTTTTAGTATTAAGAGGAGGAAGACAACATGTCCTATATAAAGATAATATTCGTAACACTCCTATTGAATTTAATAATAAACATAAAAGCATACAGGGTGAGCAATCTAAAAAATAATTTAAAAAAAATTATATTCACCGAAACTGACGACGCATACCTCTGTGAAGATACCGAATATTTATACCATTTATTTAATTTTACAACAATAATGGAAAAATATAAACAGAAAGAGTATAGATCATTTGGCAGGACACAAGAGGATAGAATCTCAAATTTAATTGAACAAACTATTTTACATTCAAAACAAGAGGGATCAATAAACATTTTAGGGACTATAATTCAATTTATAACTTGGACTCCCGATCATGACGATCCTATTGAAATAAAAACACATTTAAATGAAATAAGTCATTAACTCACATTTTGAACAATTAATCTCAAAGGTTGATCCTCAATCAATCTCAACAAGCCTGGTCATATCAGAAACTTTAAAGGAATTAGAAACCCTATTTGCAACTATAAATTCTGTAAAGTCAGGAAATTACTTGTCTAAATCTTTAAATTTAAATGATATAAAACAAATAATAAAAAACGAATGGTTAGATATTTCAGTTTTAAATGTAATGGAATACTCCACAATAAATGTAATTAGAGTTAAGGATACATATGTAATCATTTATAAATATCCTTTAATAACGCAAAAATGTTAATTTTTTAAAATAACACCGTTAAGCTATCTACATGTATACAAATATATAATAGACAAATATATAGCTCGCTGTAATGTAAATAATTATTCAAGAGTAAAAGAATGTAAACAATCACTAAATAATTTTATATGCTAAACCAACAAGGATAATGAATGTATTTCGAAATTAGTGCTAAAAGAAAAAGCAAATTGTAAAACTATTGAAGAAACAAATGCAAATATCACAATATTAGATTAAGGTAGTATAATATTTGATGGAAAATATGAAATTAATAACGAAACTATCTAAGGAGTAAATTTGATCCAGTACAATGACACCATTAAAATAAATGGACGAAAGTACACAAACATACAGGAGACAATAAAGCAGATAATCCAACATGAAGGCACCATAACAATTGATGAAGTAATCAACTTCAATGAAGAAACTAAATTTACGAATATCCGGAAGTAGCATAAACTACTCATTCCAATTGAAGATCACCCGATCCAAACTTTATGCTACACAATCACAACCTTTGGAATTATAGTCCTGATAATTTGGACACTACTCAAATTAATCAAACTACGACAAGTTACTCAAGAAAGAAAGAAACTACACGAACTTTAACAACTCACAGACAACTTAACATTATAAAAATGAGGGCATTTTTTTATAAGAGAGAGGAGAGTTAATACCAGTATTAGGCTGTTCTTACTTTGTATGGGAAAATTATTTTATTCGAAATTTTTGTCACGAAAGCTGAAAATAGTTGAGACTGGATAAGAAAATGAATCTACGAAAATTTCACGCTCTCGGACCACGCCTTATAGTGCCGATAGAAACTTCTATAATTAATTGCACGTCAGTCATACCCCAACGGTATCTTCGTTGAATTATGTATGATACATTACAAAAAATTATTTACATTTCACAAATTATTATTTTATATTGCTTCATTCGAGTTTATTTCGTCTCTTACTATATCAAATTATCAATGCATTGAATTAAGAAAACATTTTTTTGTTAAAATCAATTTCCAAAAACTATATTTCTCAATTGATGACAACTTACCGTTTCGTCTAGACGCCTTTTGCTAACACATACGTTATTGTTTTGGTATTGTTTGCACTATGATTCTTGGATGAGCAAGATAGTACCGTTACACCGTCTCGGCGTCAATGCTTTTTGGCGTTTCTCATTTTACGGTGAGCTCATTCTGTTTATATTTACAAGCAAGAAAGAGTGATTTGAAGTGAAATGGATTTAAGAAATAAAAATAAAATATTTTTGGTTGGTTCGATCAACTTGAGTATTCTGTTCTCGAAACTACCATCAAAGAAGCAAGAGCTACAGGTACTTTTTTTTAATATTCGTGTATTAAAGTTATCTGTGTGAGAAAGTGCAAATCTTGTAATTCGAGAAGTACTAATATTTTGGGAAAAGGCTCGTTTGCCCACTAAAGAAAAGCACCATTGCACTAAAAACAAATGCAAAAATTGTTTGACGAGTGGCGTTTTCTGCAGAAAAATAATAAAAAGTCCGGTGATTCTTACCGTGAAAAAGAAAAAGCTTTTGTTAAAAATTTGGACAATTTATTTGATTTTGCGCATGCAGATGTTATGACTCGTAAAGGTTGAAGAAGATAGGCTTTTTTTGGAAGGACAAAGACAGCAGTGTCGTGTTGGTTACCTTGGATCAGTCGATTTTAATTTATGTCATGCAGAGGAAAAAAGGCAAAAAAGAAGGCATGATGAAGAAGAACGTCGGGAGCGAAATATTGCTGAACAAAAAATTCAACCGAGAAAAATATCATTTAGCAGTATTTCTGATGTTTCAAACGAAGTGGATAGTGATCAAGCCGAAGCTATACCGTCACTGAAGAAATCGAGAGTAGTCAAGAGAGGCCAAAAATATTTTATAACGGCAAAATTAGTTTCTGTCCTAGATCGATGCCAAGTAAGTGTACGGAATGCAGTTTATATATTCCAAGCGGCTGCAGAAGCTCTTGGCCACAATGTTGATGACTTGGTTATAACTCAAACGTCAATTTATCATCAAAGAAAACACCTGCGCTCTGTGCAAGCTGAGCTGATTAAAGAAAAGTTTCAATCATCACTTCCGCCATTCCTTGTTGTGCATTGGGATGGTAAGATGCTGCCATCATTAAGTCAGTACAAATTTGATTTTATTTACAAAGATTAGAGGCAGGTATCTAAAAATAACATACATTTTATAATCAAGATGTCCATGATAAGAGTGCTGAGCGGTTGCCAATAGTTGTTTCAGGAATGGGCCATGACCAACTTCTTGCCGTTTCAAACCTGCCAAATTCAAAGGGTAAAGAACAAGCAATAGCAATATATAATGCGTTGGAGGAGTGGAATGTATCGGAGAAAGTGCAGGCATTATGCTGTGACACTACAGCTTCAAACACTGGCCGATTGAGTGGTGCCTGTGTGCTCTTAGAGCAAATGCTTGATAGAGAGCTGCTTTATCTCCCTTGTCGACACCATATATTTGAGATAGTACTGAGAGGAGTGTTTGAAGCTAAACTTCCACACTTCACATCAAGCCCCGATATTCCGTTTTTAAAGAATTTAAGAATTCTTGGTCAAAGCTTGACAGAGAAAAATATCAAATTGGTATGGAGGATGAACATTGCCGGGAAAGCATTAACGATGTAATCGATGACATTGCAGATTTTGCTGCACAACAATTAAAAACAAGTCTAGTTAGAGAAGACATCGAGAGCTTTTATAATTGACATTAATCTTCTTGGATATAAAAAGCGATACACGAATCCGACTTCGTCCTCCAGGAGCAATGCATCAAGCCAGATGGATGGCACGCTATTTACTGTTTAAAAATATTCCTGTTCCGAGCTCAATATCCTATGCAGGAAGAACAAAAAGCAGCACTAGCTGATGCCTGCATTTTCATAGTGCGATTTTATATTAAGATTTAGTTCAAATGCTCCGACGCTACTGCTGCTCCCGTTGTCGATTTAAATATAATAAAAAGTTTAAAATATTATGAAAGCATTGATTTTACAACCAGCGATGCTGCACTGCGAAAATTGTCTAACCATTTATGGTATTTGACAGAGGAAGCAGCCGCTTTAGCCTTTTTTGATGACAGACTATCAGTAGCGACAAAAGACAAAATGGTCAGTGCTCTTAAAAAACCCGGCAGATGCGATGGATGCAAAAAACTTATTCTAAGTTCACAAGACATGGGACAATTGTTAGGTATATATGATAATATTTTATTTTAAATTATTGTCTTACAGACGAGACCATGGAGCATTTCATATCTTCCAACAGCCTCAAATTGTTTTCAAGGCTGCAGATAGATACCAGCTTCTTGGATTTCAACCCAGAAACATGGCAGACGCAGGCTTCATATATGGATGGCAAAAAAATAATAAACTCTCTAAAAGTAGTTGACGACACTGCAGAAAAAGCCGTAAAACTAATGCAAGATTACCATGGATTGCTAACCAAAAATGAAAGTGATTGGGGTTATATTTTGCAATGCATACAAGAACATAGGAAAATGTATCAGAATTGTTCAAAACAAAGTCTTAAAAGTTGTAAATAATTATAATTTTGTGTAATGTATCATACATAATTCAGCGAATGTACCATTGGAGTATGAGTGACGTGCAATTAACAATACAATTTTCTATCGGCACTATAAGGCGTGGTCCGAGAGGCGTGAAATTTTCGTAGATTCATTTTCTTATCAAGTCTCAACTATTTTCAGCTTTCGTGATAAAAATTTCGAATAAAAATTTTTAACGAACAGGCTAACCAGTATCAATGACACTTATACACAAATATATGAGAAACGCTGATAAAACCAGTTCTGCCCTAATCAAATAAACAAGAGTATCAAACACAAGATTTTGAACTCATACCACACCATACCCGAATGCGAGACAAGCATAGGCCACATGATAAGCAATTGTTTACAACAAATAATATTAATTTTAGACCTAAGCCACAAAACGAGATATGTTACCAGCTTAGCGAATAATATATAACCCATAGCATAATACGAAAACATGTTCATTAAGTATGTGAATTTCTAAGAATAAAGATTATATTCTGCAAAAGAAAAAATATATTTTTCAACCATTCATAAGTTTATGAATTAACTCACATTCTCCAAAGTACAGTCGCGGCGGAAAAAAATCAGTCCTGTTACTTTTCGGACAAACCCTATACGCCATATGAAACAGTTTTGGAAAATGATGTTTAGAATCTGTACAAATATTCAAGGAATTTTCATTTAACCAACCAACTGATGTCTTTAGGTAGACTGATAGGTCATCGGAAGCGCTTTCCTCGCTTCTATTGGGTTTCCATTTTGTGTGCACTAATTTGTGGTGGTCAGTCCAAAGGCTGAAATATTCTAAAGTCCCGACCGATTTATATGAATTGGATTTGATATGGTTTTCGCTACCACTAATACATATTTATAAGATCCTTAATTTTTTAGATGGCATTTGTGCAAGCTAACGGATCGTGGAAACGTGTTCCAATATCGTGGAAATAGCTAAACCTGTAATATTTTCAATAACACCCATTAATTTGTTAATTTCTTTCAGAGTGGAATTTTGTACCTCCAATACAACCGGTTCATCAAACACAAGAGCTTTGATTTTTGAAACCATGCAATGCACTAAGAGAATCACTTTACTACTTGTGCAGTATTTTTCCCCTGTTATTTTTTTGTCGCGGCTTCAAGAGGATGTAAAATGTTAAGCAGTTATGACGCAATATTAAGTTCCATGCCCATTAGCTATTGGTGCAGTATTTTTCCCCTGATATTTTTTTTTGTTGCGGGTTCAAGAGGATGTGAAATGTTTAGCAGTTATGACGCAATATTAAGTTCCATGCCCATTAGCTATTTGGATTATATTTCGGGATGTCCTAAACTCTTTCGCGTACCACTTCTTTCGGTATTGGGGGCTTTCGGCCGTGCTTTAAAAAGGTTATCAACTTTTTTAATCATTTCGATCCTTTGGCAAAATATGTATATAAGGTAACACTAATATTCATCAATAAAGAACTCTTTTGGGAGTTGTGTAAACAGTTAAATGCTAATTAAAGCAAATCAAAAGAGAAGCCGATCACCTCAATCCAACCATACCCATTTTAATCCTGAAGCGGACTAAAGGGGACTCCGTTGCTATACTCTCTTATTTAACTACTAATTTCTGTTATAAGCACCTCCAATGGAATATTATCCTGCTATAAGGACACTATGTCGCTGTAAAAACTCTCCAGTTTATTTTTCTCTATTTGTAAATGGTCTGCCGGCACAATTCCGATTTCTTTGGCGCCGCGATTTGAAGGTACCGTTGGAAAGAGGAAGTCCTCCTGATTAAAAAATATACGGGGTTATAGGTACCGCAAACGCTTAGTTTACGAGATATTCGACCTTAAAGTTCAAAAATTCGCAAAATTCGAACATTTCAAGAAGCTATTTCACCACGTTAAACCCACTTTATTCACATTTTTCTCTTCAAATTAATTAAATTATACTATAGTCTTTTAAATAAATCCACATTTTACACTTTTTGCAGGTTTTTTATTTAAAAAATCTTTATTTTAAAAATTACTTTTTACACTCGTTTGAACCTCATTTGTTTACCAAAAATTCCGAAGAAATGGAGCGCTGCCATGTGATGACAAGGCAATTCGCTGAAATTCCTCTATTCATGCATATGGATATTTTCTTTTTTAAATTTATTAAGCAAATAAGTAATATTATATAACAATATTATATATACATATGTATAAGTAATATTATATAATAATGTTACGTAATAAAGTATAAGGTTACAGTAGAGTACGAAAACTCAAATTTTGTTTCAATATGTATGAGTGCATGATAACCGCAAAATATAACCACTTTATATCCAAAACTCATATTTTAAATACATATAATAATATATACTTATATCGTCACCTAAATTACAAACAAATGTATCATAAAAAATAAATGGAAATCGCTGACAGAAATAATAATCAATATTTATCATTTTTATAACAAAAATTTAAATTTTGTTTGAATATGAGTGCCTAATAACCAAAGAATATAACCACTTTCACCACTTTATAACTAAAAGTCAATATATATTTTTATTTTTAACGCAGAAAGGAGTACTACGCGAAAGTACTTCAGACACCCCGGGTATTCGCTTGGCCAGAGCTATTTTCTAGAGCGCGGCCGAAGGCCGCCAACGCAGAAAGGAGTACTACGCGATAGTACTTCAGTCACCCCGGGTATTCGCTCGGCCAGGGTTATTTTTTTAGAGCGCGGCCGAAGGCCGCCAACGCAGAAAGGAGTACTACGCGAAAGTACTTCAGTCACCCCGGGTATTCGCTCGGCCAGAGTTATTTTTTTAGAACACGGCCGAAGGCCGCCAACGCAGAAAGGAGTACTACGCGATAGTACTTCAGTCACCCCGGGTATTCGCTCGGCCAGGGTTATTTTTTTAGAGCGCGGCCGAAGGCCTCCAACGCAGAAAGGAGTACTACGCGAAAGTACTTCAGTCACCTGGGGTATTCGCTTGACCAGAGTTATTTTTTTAAAGCGCGGCCGAAGGTCGCCTACGCAGAAAGGAGTTCTTCGCGAAAGTACTTCCGTCACATAAATTACGTATTACACATATACATAGTATGTAGAAAGTATGTTTTTTATAGTTAATAAAGAAAAAAGAATCACGCGATAAAACAAACAAAGAAAAATTGTTAAAAATCCTACATATTTACTGTTTAAGATGTGGCAAGGCTCGTTTTCCTCATAATTGTAAACATTCTAACCTTTTCAACGATGAGTGTGCTAAGTGATTTTTAAATTAATAAATTTAGGTAAAATATAGCAAAATAAAAGTGAAATGTAAGCTTATTTCAAAGCTTAGAGTGTGTATTTAAATATAGTACAAAGTAAAAAATATGAAAAAATTATGTGAAACATAGAGAAATAACATGTTTTCTTAGTGCAAATTTTTGAACTTTTAATCATGAATATTTTAAAAAATATTATTAAATATTATACATACCCCATTTATACGGAAATTCGGTTTTTTTACCCCTCCGCCAAAGTAATCGGAATCGTGCCGGTCTGCCAATCCTAGCGCAATCCTATATATTTATTAGCCTGTTCGTTAAAAATTTGTATTCGAAATTTTTATCACGAAAGCTGAAAATAGTTGAGACTTGATAAGAAAATGAATCTACGAAAATTTCACGCCTCTCGGACCACGCCTTATAGTACCGATAGAAAATTGTATTGTTAATTGCACGTCACTCATACCCCAATGGTACATTCGCTGAATTATGTATGATACATTACACAAAATTATAATTATTTACAACTTTTAAAACATTGTTTAGAACAATTCTGATACATTTTCCTATGTTCTTGTATGCATTGCAAAATATAACGGCAATCATTTTCATTTTTGGTTAGCAATCCATGGTAATCTTGCATTAGTTTTACGGCTGCAGCCTTGAAAACAATTTGAGACTGTTGGAAGTAATGAAATGATCCATGGTCTCGTCTGTAAGACAATAATTTAAGAATAAAATATTATCATATATACCTAACAATTGTCGCATGTCTTGTGAACTTAGAATAAGTTTTTTACATCCATCGCATCTGCCGGGTTTTTTAAGAGCACTGACCATTTTGTCTTTTGTCGCTACTGATAGTCTGTCATCAAAAAAGGCTAAAGCGGCTGCTTCCTCTGTCAAATACCATAAATGGTTAGACAATTTTCGCAGTGCAGCATCGCTGGTTGTAAAATCAATGCTTTCATAATATTTTAAACTTTTTATTATATTTAAATCGACAACGGGGCAGCAGTAGCGTCGGAGCATTTGAACTAAATCTTAATATAAAATCGCACTATGAAAATGCAGGCATCAGCTAGTGCTGCTTTTTGTTCTTCCTGCATAGGATATTGAGCTCGGAACAGGAATATTTTTAAACAGTAAATAGCGTGCCATCCATCTGGCTTGATGCATTGCTCCTGGAGGACGAAGTCGGATTCGTGTATCGCTTTTTATATCCAAGAAGATTAATGTCAATTATAAAAGCTCTCGATGTCTTCTCTAACTAGACTTGTTTTTAATTGTTGTGCAGCAAAATCTGCAATGTCATCGATTACATCGTTAATGCTTTCCCGGCAATGTTCATCCTCCATACCAATTTGATATTTTTCTCTGTCAAGCTTTGACCAAGAATTCTTAAATTCTTTAAAAAACGGAATATCGGGGCTTGATGTGAAGTGTGGAAGTTTAGCTTCAAACACTCCTCTCAGTACTATCTCAAATATATGGTGTCGACAAGGGAGATAAAGCAGCTCTCTATCAAGCATTTGCTCTAAGAGCACACAGGCACCACTCAATCGGCCAGTGTTTGAAGCTGTAGTGTCACAGCATAATGCCTGCACTTTCTCCGATACATTCCACTCCTCCAACGCATTATATATTGCTATTGCTTGTTCTTTACCCTTTGAATTTGGCAGGTTTGAAACGGCAAGAAGTTGGTCATGGCCCATTCCTGAAACAACTATTGGCAACCGCTCAGCACTCTTATCATGGACATCTTGATTATAAAATGTATGTTATTTTTAGATACCTGCCTCTAATCTTTGTAAATAAAATCAAATTTGTACTGACTTAATGATGGCAGCATCTTACCATCCCAATGCACAACAAGGAATGGCGGAAGTGATGATTGAAACTTTTCTTTAATCAGCTCAGCTTGCACAGAGCGCAGGTGTTTTCTTTGATGATAAATTGACGTTTGAGTTATAACCAAGTCATCAACATTGTGGCCAAGAGCTTCTGCAGCCGCTTGGAATATATAAACTGCATTCCGTACACTTACTTGGCATCGATCTAGGACAGAAACTAATTTTGCCGTTATAAAATATTTTTGGCCTCTCTTGACTACTCTCGATTTCTTCAGCGACGGTATAGCTTCGGCTTGATCACTATCCACTTCGTTTGAAACATCAGAAATACTGCTAAATGATATTTTTCTCGGTTGAATTTTTTGTTCAGCAATATTTCGCTCCCGACGTTCTTCTTCATCATGCCTTCTTTTTTGCCTTTTTTCCTCTGCATGACATAAATTAAAATCGACTGATCCAAGGTAACCAACACGACACTGCTGTCTTTGTCCTTCCAAAAAAAGCCTATCTTCTTCAACCTTTACGAGTTTCATAACATCTGCATGCGCAAAATCAAATAAATTGTCCAAATTTTTAACAAAAGCTTTTTCTTTTTCACGGTAAGAATCACCGGACTTTTTATTATTTTTCTGCAGAAAACGCCACTCGTCAAACAATTTTTGCATTTGTTTTTAGTGCAATGGTGCTTTTCTTTAGTGGGCAAACGAGCCTTTTCCCAAAATATTAGTACTTCTCGAATTACAAGATTTGCACTTTCTCACACAGATAACTTTAATACACGAATATTAAAAAAAAGTACCTGTAGCACTTGCTTCTTTGATGGTAGTTTCGAGAACAGAATACTCAAGTTGATCGAACCAACCAAAAATATTTTATTTTTATTTCTTAAATCCATTTCACTTCAAATCACTCTTTCTTGCTTGTAAATATAAACAGAATGAGCTCACCGTAAAATGAGAAACGCCAAAAAGCATTGACGCCGAGACGGTGTAACGGTACTATCTTGCTCATCCAAGAATCATAGTGCAAACAATACCAAAACAATAACGTAAGTGTTAGCAAAAGGCGTCTAGACGAAACGGTAAGTTGTCATCAATTGAGAAATATAGTTTTTGGAAATTGATTTTAACAAAAAAAATGTTTTCTTAATTCAATGCATTGATAACTTGATATAGTAAGAGACGAAATAAACTCGAATGAAGCAATATAAAATAATAATTTGTGAAATGTAAATAATTTTTTGTAATGTATCATACATAATTCAACGAAGATACCATTGGGGTATGACTGACGTGCAATTAATAATAGAATTTTCTATCGGCACTGTAAGGCGTGGTCCGAGAAGCATGAAATTTTCGTAGATTCATTTTCTTATCAAGTCTCAACTATTTTCAGCTTTCGTGACAAAAATTTCGAATAAAATAACTTTCCCATACAAAGTAAGAACAGCCTAATATTTATATATTAAGTGACACTTACTGGGCTATAAGCTACCTGTCTTATGGGCTTAATCATAAAGTGCACGCAGTTATAGAAGTAATGTAACGTTGTAAACTTTGTTATTCTCTTACAAATACTTAAAAAAAAAACTTTATAAATTGTCTTTCTTCCAAAAGCCGATGCATTCAATTACTCTTTAGAAAACGTAATAAATAGCACGGTAGAGGAGGAGTAAGGTCACTATCAGCTGATGTTATGTAAACAAAGGCACAGCTGAGTGGTGCCACTGTAGAAACGCCAAGAGGAGTCCAGGGTAGAGTTTCTGTTGGAATCCAAGATGGCCGACTTTTAACCGGAAGATGGTTGCAATGTGTAATTTTCTTAAAATTTATGGAAAAGTTGTCCCAAAAATATTGGTTAAATATATAACTTTAATATATTTTCAAAAAAAAAATCGTTTTATTTCAACATATATTCTTAAAGATGAGAACAATATGAGCAAATACATGAAAAATTAAGTTTTTTATTTATGCCTCTTTTTAACTTACCACAAGTTAATAAATGTTCACCACAGAAAAATGTTAGGAACAAATAAGCAACCATGCCGAATAGTGGGGTCCAGATTATGCTCATTCACAGCCATATTTATATATTTTCCATCGTAACGAAGGTTTTTTTAAGATAATTTATTTGAGTTTATTTCATGGTACAATCCTTTACGATGGTTTATTTAATTATTTGAATCTGGAAGAAGTGTGCAGATTTCCCTTGGGACGATAAATAACAGATCGGTTGGGATTTTATTCCAATAAAAGTACGGAATAACTAAACATGGCCTCGTTAATATTGCTGCGTAATGGGTCAGGTGCTGTTCCAATTTTATGATTTAAAAGGTGTAAAAGCGATACGCGATGCTGTGAAGTACTCAAATGTATTTATCAACTTAGTTGGTCGTGAATTCGAGACAAAATTTTAAATTCAATGACGTGCTTGTGGAAGGTGCACTTCGCATTGCTAGGTAAGCTAAAATTAAACTTTTTTTCAAAAGGTTTACCATGTAATTTTTAATTTTTTTTTATAGAATTAGCAAAGAAGCTGGTGTAGAATGTTTGATTATTTGTCTGCTTTAAACGCTAGTCCCAAACCAATGAGCTTTGTGTTTGAAGGTTGAAGCAATTTTTTGAAGAGCAAATACTACGGTGAGCACATTCGGATGTTGTACAAACTATTGTCAATTGCGCTTAGGATCCCGATACTGCTGGTCAGGTTTATCAAGCTGTTGGGTAGGTTTTGAGCAAAATTGTATTTACATACTTTATAATATGCCAAACACCCACCTTGCAGACCAAAGCGTTACCAGTTGAGCGAATTAATTGACTGGTTTCATCGTGTTATGCGCAAAGATTAAAAATTGTGGAGATACCGTCGTTAAAACATGCGTTGCGATCCTACCTTTTAATTGACAGCCAAGTTCACTGAGCTTATCTGTCCTGGACAACCTATTGGTGAGCTACATATGGAACGTATCGATCGCGAATGTATAACCGATGTTGTTCCCTCCGACATGCCGTGGTTGAAGAATTTTGGTGTACAATTGACCTCCATGGAAGAGCAAGTACCAAGGAAATTGTGACCATATCATGATGCCGAATTGTGAGAATGGGGGGAACCAGCTCCACCAAAACCGATAGAACATGGGGAAGAACTACGCAAATAATAAACAACACTCATCAAATGCAATTTGGCAGCGTTGGTGACCAAGCAGCGATTTGAAAAAGAAACATTTGCATCTACGCGAATTACAATTCGTCTTTACATCTAGTGAATTATGGTCGATTATGAATGGTTTGGAAGTTGATATTTAAACTTTAAAAAACAAATAAATGTAATTTGGCTAATAATGAACCGCTATTAAATATTAAGGAATTTGAGTTGTATTTTTAATTGGGTCAAAAAAGTTATTATCGATTTGAATAATTTCAAACGGAATATATTTCGAACAATCATTTATTTTTTTAAATACTACGCCAGTATTGCTATTGATTTTTTACTACTATGTATGCAAATTCAAAAAATAATTTCTTTAAGAATCCTTTTAATTTAAAAACATAGCTTAGAACTAAAAAATAATGTGGTAAATCTCTTAAGATAATCAAACACTCCATTTGGGAACGAAGAGGATTCCTGATCGCCGGCATATAGCTAAATTCTGACACATAAAACGTGTATGTAGTTTGTGATTACAAAAATATATACTTAAAATTCAGAAAATATGGCTATTATAATTATCTCTTGACTTATCTTACATCAAAAAATTGTGTTTTACTGTTCAAATGAATTATTTTGATAGGTAATACCAAATTTTTCCACAACAGTTATCTCTTTTGGTACACTCATTATCAAAAATAATTTTCAATTTGTCCATGAATAAGTTAACTACAACGCTTAAATATATATAGCGTATTTATTTATATCAAGAAGATATAATTAAATCTTTTGATAACAGCATTAAAATTCATTCTATAACAAAAATTGAAAATAGCATTTATACATGTACAAATATAATATTATAAATTTATAATTTAATATTACATAATTTTCGCTTTCTGCAACCCGTTTTGACCCCTTATTCACCAGAGGTGGCCATGATATTTTTATTGTGAACGTACACTTGAGGGGTAGGTGAAGGACTGTGAATGGCTCTTTTACTATGGTGAATGGGACTTTCCCTACTCCTCTATACCATGATAAATAGTGCAAGTACATTATAATCACAAGTCGATGCATCGAAAAAAATTCAGCGATATATCGATGCATATCGGAAGGTCCAAAACATATGATGCATCGATGTTTTTTTGCACCCCTAATGTGAATATGACTGGTTTGCTTGGGACCATTAAGCACGTACATTTCTCGAAAAATCACTGAGTCTTGTGTAAGCACTAGCATCATTGATAAGTTCTTCATTAGTTTCATTCACAATCTCTAGTGGTGCTTAATCTACTCTTATAATATCCTTTTCATTCACTATGACGTTTTAATCCATAGTGACGTTTTTTTTAAAGAGATTATCAACAACTAACCAATAGTGCATCATATACCTTTGTCTAGATACTGAAAGCTTTAGCGTTACATTAATGTTTTCAAGAAACTCAGTGATAACAATTAGTCCAGCATTATTAGTAGTTCTTGGTAACATGTTCGGAAGATTTTCAGTAACTTCGTAAACATCCTGAGCAAACAGCACCGCTTGATCTTGAAAACTATATTGCCCAAATAGACTGCTTAATTTAATAAATTTAACAAATGGAATAATACGTGAAATCAGCCATTGCTCGGCTTGAGATAACTCCGCATTCACCGCAATACAGCCTGGATCCAGATTATTCCGATGAGATTTAGATTTTGGAATATTTTTGATTGAATTTAAATGTATGTATCTTGCAACGATTGCAAACCACAAACCATTTTTTTTTGCTTCAATTCATAACGCAAATATGAGTTTGCTATAGGGTTTACAATCCATTTAGAAATTTGATGTTTATAGCACCGTTTAATACAAACTTCACATATGGTACCACAAAACGATTTCATTTCTTGCCTAAAGCACGTTACACTAAGTTTATGTAACCTTCGGAGCCTGACTTCCCCTGGTTCTGAGGCTCGGATTTCTCCTGTGTGCTAACGCACTTGATTCAGACTCTTTGGCTTCCTTTGGTTGTGATGATCGGCTTTCTGCTGTATGCTTACGCACTGGCTGCAAGCGAGACTCTTTGTCTTCCTATAATTCTGATACTCGGCTTTCTGCTGTATAGGGGCGCAAACGAGTATCTCTAGCTTCCTTTGATTTTAACGCTCGGCTTTTTCGTATAAACAACTCTTAAAATAAATTTAATTATTAGTTTAAAATGAAAAAGTTTTAATTATAAAAATTATATAAAAATAATATAAGACACAGACTTTTTGATCTACCATATATACTTCTTCTTCTTTATTGGCATAGACAACGCTTACGCGATTATAGCCGAGTTAACAATAGCGCGCTAGTCGTTTCCTCTTTTCGCTACGTTGCGCCAATTGGATATTCCAAGCGAAGCCGGGTCCTTCTCCACCTGGTCCTTCCAACGGAGTGGAGGTCTTCCTCTTCCTCTGCTTCCAGCGGCGGGTACTGAGTCGAATACTTTCAGAGCTGGCGTGTTTTCGTCTGTTCGGACAACATGATCTGGCCTGCGTAGCCGCTGTCTTTTAATTCGCTGAATTATGTCAATGGCGTCATATATCTCATACAGCTCATCGTTCCATCGAATGCGATATTCGCCGTGGCCCACGCGCAAAGGAACATAAATCTTTCACAGAAACTCTCTCGAAAACTCGCAACTTCGACTCATCAGTTGTTGTCATTGTCTAAGCCTCTGCACCATATAGCAGGACGGGAATAATGAGTGACTTATAGAGTTTGGTTTTTGTTCGTCGAGAGAGAACTTTACTTCTCAATCGCCCACTCAGTACGAAGTAGCACCTGTTGCCTGTCTATCAATATCATCGGCATATGCTAGCAGCCGTACACTCTTATAAAAGATTGTACCGTCTCGAATAAGTTCTGCAGCTTGAATTATTTTCTCCAGCAGCAAATTGAAGATTGAAGAAGTCGCACGATAGGGAATCGCTTTGTCTGAAACCTCGTTTACTATCGAACGGCTCAGAGATGTCGCTTCCGATCTTGTCGGAGCTTTTAGTGTTGCTCAACGTCAGTTTACATAGCCGTTTTAGTTTTGCGGGGATACCAAATTCAGACATCGCGTCATAAAGGCAGCTCCTTTCCGTGCTGTCGAAAGCAGTTTAGAAATCGACGAAGAGGTGGTGTGTGTCGATTCTCCTATCACGGGTCTTTTCCAAGATTTGCCACATGGTGAATATCTGGTCGGTTGTTGATTTGCCAGGTCTAAAGCCACACTGATAAGGTTCAATCAGTTTGTTGACGGTGGGCTTTAATCTTTCACACAATACGCTCGATATAACCTTATATGCGATGTTGAGGAGGCTTATCCCACGGTAGTTGACGCAGATTGTGGGGTCTCCCTTGTTATGGATTGGGCAGAGCACACTTAAATTCCAATCGTTGGGCTTGCTTTCGTCCGACCATATTTTACAAAGAAGCTGATGCATGCTCCTTATCAGTTCTTCGCCTGCGTGTTTGAATAGCTCGGCCGTCAATCCATCAGCCCCCGCCGCTTTGCTGTTCTTCAGGCGGGTAATTGCTATTCGAACTTCTTCATGGTCGGGCAATGGAACGTCTGCTCCATCGTCATCGATTGGGGAATCGGGTTCGCCTTCTCCTGGCGTTGTGCGTTCACTGCCATTCAGCAGGCTGGAGAAGTGTTCAATCCATAATTTAAGTATGCTCTGGGCATCGGTCACTAGATCACCTTTGAGGGTTCTACAAGAGTATGCTCCAGTCTTGAAACCTTCAGTTAGTCGCCGCATCTTTTCGTAGAAATTTCGAGCATTACGCCTGTCGGCCAGCTTATCAAGCTCTGCATACTCACGCATTTCGGCCTCTTTCTTTTTCTGTTTGCAAATGCGTCTCGCTTCCCTCTTCAACTCTCGATATCTATCCCATCCCGCACGTGTTGTGGTCGATCATAACGTTGCGAGGTAGGCAGCTTGTTTTCTCTCCGCTGCGACACGGCACTCTTCGTCGTACCAGCTGTTCTTTTGTACTTTCCGAAAACAAGTGGTTTCGGTTGCAGCTATACGTAAGGAATTTGAAATGCCGTCCACAGTTCCCTTATACGGAGTTGTTGACGAGTGCTCTCACAGCGCATGAGTGCAAATCATGTGACGTGATTGCAGCTTCTCGACGTCGAACCCTCCTTGTGTTGTTGACGTGCGTTTTTTGCGGAGGCTGCACAGAGGCAGGTGCGAATCTTGGCTGCAAAAAAGTAGTGGTTCGATTTGATGTTAGGAACTCGTAGCGCACGCACATCTAAAGCACTGGAGACCTGTCTTCCGTGAGTCACAACATGATCTATCAGGTATTTCGGGCCCCGGCGAAGTCGGTCCGCCTCGATCCATTTGGAGGTGTTTCGTCGTGGAGGCTGAATTTTCTGACCATAGTGGCAAGGATACCTTCTTTGCCCACCCTGGCGTTAAGGCCGCGAAGAACGATTTTGACATCGTGACGGGAGCAGCTTTTATAGTTCTCTTTTTCCGTCGGAGCGTGGGTGCAAATCAGCAATATGTTGAAGAACCTCGCTTTGATGCGGATTGTGGCTAGACGTTCATCCACCGGAGTGAATGATAGTACTCGTCGACGGAGTCTCTCTCTTGCCACGAATCCCACACCAAACTTGCGCTCCTTTATATGGCCACTGTAGTATATGCCACAAGGACGTACTCATCTCAGTCCTTGTCCCGTCTATCGCATGTCCAGTGACGCTCCTAAGTCTTGTTTGTAGACGTTTCGTAGGTCCAAGAGTATTGTTGGTAGGAAGTAGGTTCAACGTTCTGGGTTAACGCATAAAATTGTTTCAACGTTCGGTGCCATCCTTGTACTATACCGTTTGCTAGTGAGTGATATGGTGTTGTCTTCAGTTGTTGGTAACACACGACGTTGTTAGCTCTGTAAATAAGGTCGATGTAAATTGACGCCCACGATCTGATGTAATGATGGCTGGAACTTTAAATCTTGCGATCCAATTTGCGATGAGAGCGTTTGCGATAGTTGATATTGTCATGTTGGGTATAGGAATAGCTTCTGGCCATCTCTAAAAACGTTCGATGGTTATTAGACAGTAACGGTTACCTGCATGTAAGGAAAATGGTCCCACAACGTCGAATTAATGTGATCGAATCGCGAGTCTCCCGACTTGTAATGTTAAAATTTTTGCCTTTTGGCATTGTTGCTTGAGTTCTTAATCTACTTTTTGATTTATTAATGGTTTGTGATCGCTATAGATATGACAGATGTGTCTTTCTAGCATGAATTTAAAATGAAGAACGGCCATATATATACCTGTGAGTTCTCTGTCATAAGTGCTGTAACGTATCCGTGTTTTGTCGAATTTTTTTAAAAGTATGCTAAAGGTATGCAGCCGACTTCAGAGAGGTGACTATCCAGTCAGATATCAGAGCTGCGGTACTAGCTTATTCACAGTGCATTCATGGCTAGTGGAAGACTGTCTAACCTCGCTAACAATAGCATTGAATACGTTTGTGATAAGACTGGTATGAGTGCCAGGCCGCGGAATCGCAGGAAACTAGAGAATGGGAGCGGATCTCTGCTCTCTTATCCTCTTGAGGTCTACTAATAAATAGTTGGGCTTCGCGGAAACTTGGTAGTGCAGCGTTGTTAAATAGTGTTAGTAAATAGTGTTGTAATGATAGTAAAGGGTTGCTTATAAGCAACGAATACAGCGTTGCCACAGTATCCCCCTTCGTGAGTTTGTGTTGATAAGTCTTCATCCGGTAGATATGCTGGCTTTAATCGATCTATAGAAATATTTTCTAGTTTTCATTTAGTATTTCTTTTCTCCTCGAAATAAAACCTTATGAGGCCTTTCGTATGGTTTCGAAAGTGATGGGCGCACTGACTCATTTCTGACGAAAACGTTTTCGCACGTAGCAAGATCGGGATGTAAAAATACTTTCCTTGGACCATGCCATGATTTAGTGAATGACCTGATGGTGTCACAATCGGTATATGCGCTGTTGCAAAAGCCTTTTGGCCCAAGATCGATGATAAAAGATCATGTGATCTGTTTGCCCTCAGTAAGGTTCGCCTCTCCCTAGTAGTGTGGCTTTAACGGGACATTGCCCATTGGCGTCCACGCAGTAAGGCGGGAAATCCTACCGGGCGCTGCCTGCCGAAGCTGTGTGGATGAAGATGATGGGGAAGGAACTCAATACTTCCTTCTTGACTGTCCCGTGTTTGGGCGGTTAAGACTTAAGCACTTGGGTGCGCATTCTTTCGGGCATCCCATCGAGCTGGCGAGAGTGGAAATAAAACGCCTGTTCAGGCTTGCGTTGTCCACCAAGCGTTTTGCAAATCTATAGTTCGAACACAGGAGTTCTTTCTTTTTATGACATCACAAAGGACTACACATAGCAGTCCACGTGCTATCTTCTGATCAGCCATCTAACCTAACCTAACCTATGCTAAGGGTTAAAGGTTTCTCTCGGCGTTCTTCGTGAAATGTGCTAAAAGGGAGGCGTTTGAAAGCTGAGTTTTACATTCTTCGAAAGCTGCTCTCGTAATTTCCGTCCAGTGGAGCCTAGAACGACTCTTCTTTTTGTCTCCAGGAGATATGGCTAACAGAGGTATTTACGCTTCGATTGCATGTGTAGAAATTTATTGCGGCTAAGAATCGTTTGAGACCATTGACTGTGTGGGTTTTTCGAGTTCTTTGATAGCTTGTACGAGTTGTTTTAGAGGTCGTATTTTTTTTGCCTTGACGGTTATGTTTTTGTAGAAAGTGAGATAGATGTTCCTCTAAGGATGATGATGCTACACAGATGTCATCCATGTATAGTAATAAAAAAAATTTAGTTCTCGTAGGGTATCGTGTATAAGTCTTTGTAGTGTATGCGCTACGTTGCGAAGACTGAAGGTCATAAACATAAATACGAAGACGCGAAATGGCGTAATGAAAGCTGGTTTCGTAGCATCCTCTGGATTTACAATAACTTGATGGAAAGCTTTTTGCAGATGGATCGTGGAAAAGATCGTCTTACCTTTCAAATTACAAGTGAAGTCCTGTAGAATGGAATTGAATATCGGTCTGAGCCCCACTGTTGAGGGCTTTGAAGTCCACACATGGTCGCAAGGTATCGTCTGCTTTAATTACCATTTAAGGGGGCTGGCACAACTACTGTTCGATGGAGGGCAGATGCCCAATTTGACTAGACTTTCGAATTTTGCTTTAGCCGCTGCCAGCCTATCTGGTGGAAGGCGCCTTGGTCGATGTGATGAACGACTGAGGATACGGTTGGGTTTTCGAGTTGTGCTAAACTTTTTGAGTAGGCTTGCATATGCGCATGACGTGTCGAATGTTTTTGTTGATAAATTATGGTTACTTACAATCTTTCCAGGCGACGTCACTGAAGTCAGGTTGTCGACTAATCGTTTCTTTTTTAAGTCAAGATTTCTTGTGACTTATAAAGTCAGCTCCAATAATTCCGCTCGTAACGTCGACGATGAGGAAGTTCCAAGGGAATTCTCGCCCTAACGCTGTATTTATTTTAAGAAGCACTTCGCCGTGTACGGGGTAATTGGAGTACCGTTTGCTGCAAAGAGTTTAACGATTGACGGTCTAATGTTTTTGATTCGAGTGATCCGATGGGCGCTATAGCTTTCATTTCGAATAGTCATTCTTTTTGCCTGTTATTATAAGAAAGAGGTTTCCTACAAGTTCAAGCGTTAGCCCTAAGTTTGCGGTGATGCTTCGGCTGCGACTTCGTGATCTGTGCGTTTTTGTGCATTCGATTTGCCTCGTCAGTTGGGCGCTTTCCTTTCTTAATTCCTTTAGCATAGTCGTCTCGCTGTTTGTTTGCGTGGGAGTGCTTGTTGCCGGTGTACTTACCATACTAATTTGTCGAAAATTCATGGAGTCCGCGATGACAAGAGTCCAAGTACACCTGCAGAAGCTACACGCTCGAAACAAAGTGCTACGAAGCAAAAAAGGTGGAAAGATATTTCTTACGCTAAATTCATTTCGGGCAGTGATAGCTTAATAAGATACTGCACTGGATTTTCATCTCCACCAATTCAAGATAGCTCTGAATCGGTGCTATAAACCAAAAATCAAAATATTGACAATTTCTGGACACAATTTCTGTGGACATATGACGCAATAGTAGAAACTGACGACTCCGATTGACCAGAAAATTTCAAATCCTTGGCTTACGCCAAATATGAAAATTGCCTCGACCAATATGAAGACACAAAAACCATGATCTCTGCATTAAAATTAACAAAGTCAAATGCACCTTCTCCACAACTGAGAGTCACAAGCACAAGCCCAAGAGGCAAGTTCAGGCATTCACCTCAAAGTGCCAGCATGCGATACAGAAATGTTTCATGCAGGTTATGAACAATGGCCGTCATTCCGGGATGTGTTTACGGCCGAGTACATAGATCATAATTATAAATTATCACAAGTGCAAAAATTTTATCACCTCCGATACAAAACAAAAAGTCAAGCAGATGTCATAGTAAAAAAGTTCGCTTTTAATGTCAATAATTTCAATTTGGCTTGGGAAGCTTTAAAAGAACGATACAAGAATGAAAGAACATTGATTGACAAACAAGTGACCATATTAATGAATTTACCAAAAATCCAGAAAGAAACAAATAAGGAATTCATAAAACTTCAATCCACTGTTTCAAATTGTTTGTAGGTTCTACCGACACATAATATTCCCACGGACATTTGGGACCCCATACTGGTAAACATATGCTGCGTGGCATTACCAGAAAAATCATTGCTTTTGTGGGAGCAATCGCTCTCATCACGATGAAAGTGCCCAACGTGGCAACATATGAAATATTTCTTAACTACCCAATATAAAATTGCGGAAAGGGTAGATAAAAAAATGGTCAAAACTAAAAACGTTCAACACGACCTAAATCGAAGCTTCAAGCTAATAACAACAACAGCTGAAATCGTAGTTTTTTCAAAATGCAATCGTTCACATTCGAACAAAGCAAACATACGTCATGCGAACTATGTACAAGAGGGCATAAACTTAAATCTTGCGATAAGTTTAAAAAATTGAGTATTAACCTTTCTGTTATGTTAATAAAAAGTCGCATATGTGATGTTAAGGTCCCGAAATGACCTAGTCGGAGTTTTGAAACGGTATCCTATGAAAACCATATGATTTTATTTTTTTTAAATATTTCTTAATTTTACTGACTACAAATTAAGGGTGAATTTAGCATTTCATAGTTGTAGTGATTATAATTTTATTTTGTTCTTAACATTTCTTAGATCTTTTGAATATAAATGAATGTGCAGGTGGCTCGCTGAATTGTTTTTCTTTTTTTTAGAGCAACAGCCGCCGAAGTACTTGTCTATTCTGCTTCTGCCCAGACATTCCTGACAATAATAGCCGAATACTGTTTTTTAGGTACGCGTTTTCTACGAGTTATTTCACCCTGAACAATGTATTGGCCACGTTTTTCGAGAAAATCTTGCGCTTATATGTTTTTGAGGCATTCCAATTAGAGTGAAATTCTGGCCATAAAACCTAGGCATTTAGCGCCGAAACATCCATAGTATTCGAGAAGACAGCTAAGGGCCAACGATTAGTTTGTCTCTTGCACGTATATGTTTCTACTAATTTGTCAATTGTGTCTACTCCAGATTTTGTAGAATTATAAAAATCTTTTAATTCCGGCAACTTCTTGGAATGGTTTTCAATAAGATTTTTGTTATGATGAAGAGTGCTCAATTCATTAACCATTTTACAAGTATACTTTATAGGAGCGTATTGAACAATGATGATATCTATCAAAGAAGAAACAACCGTTTACTAGTGGTAATTGTCTTATTATTTCTCATAGTGCCCATCAATGTCATATTATTATTCAGTAAAAGTAATGCCAAATCTCGAGTAGTAAAAACGTTATATGTTTTTTACATTCCGTCATTCATACCCACTTACTAGATCCAACCCTACCCGTTGGTATTGGTTTCGTTCCGATTCTGCTGAATCCTTTCCCAAATATATTTCAAAATTTAGCTTGGCATGTAAGCTAAGAATGGGCATCTGACTCTAAAAGAAATTAACCGCTCATCGACTGTTACGTTTTCATATTGAATAAACAGTAGTGGTACGTTAGCTACTCTTTTCACGTAAAAATCCCGAATTGGGGCAAGTTTATCATATACTTTCGCTGTGCGGTTATCTTGTTAACGAACCTCAGCACACAAGTTACTTCCAAAAACCTTGTAAGTGACATTAAAACGCAAAATATTAGTCGACTATGAATTCCATCTCAAAGACTGCGAAGACTTTCTCCGTACGACCGATAAACGCCTGTTTCTAAATTATATGTATTTTAGCAAGTACATATTTTATAAATATGCCATTTGCAAAATACCCAAAAATCTATTAAATTCTATTTTATCAATTGATTTATATTTCTCTCCAATTTTTTAGGGCGTTCGATGTTGGTGAACTCTATCACAGGTCAAATGTTTCTTTTATATTTGATATTCGGTGAACTGAATATACTGTAGCCGGGGTGTCGTCGAATTATATTTTCTGCTCTAGTGCTATTGGTTGCTGTCGGTTTAAAGTACACGGGAATGTTACTTATACCAGCTTCAGCAATACTGCCTTCTTCTTCACTAGCAATGTATGATACATTTCAGAAGATTCGCCATCTGGCAATTCTTCCAATACATTCTCATCGTCCTCAAAATCGCTATGCTTATCAATATCCACAATGTCTTCCAAATTCCAAATTTGCTGAATCAGATAATACTCCATCGAAATCAATCAAAATACTCACCGATGCTCGGTTACGTTTCATTTTATAAAATACATATCTACAATTTATGTCGTTTTACACAAAAATTAATTGGCAAAAATGGCGCGAAACTTCCTCTTGTTACTTTGAACAGCAGATGGTCACTGAATGACCTTATGCTGCCCACACGTTACTTTTGATTCAGCCATGTTTTTTATCAAATTGTAAAAAATATTTTGCACTTTTTCAAAGCGATTTCACTCAATGCAGGAATTCGTAAAACGAAATCCCGAAATTTTGTATCTTTTATGAAAAATAAGGAAAAATAACATAAAAAGGTCACGAGATGACCTTAAGGTAACAGAAAAGTTAACGAAAGGAACAACTTTGTCAGATCAAAAAGTCCTTGTACAAACTGCACACAATCTAAATAATTGCGAAAGCAAATTCAATTTGCGTATATTGCCACAAAAGGCATCATTCAATGTTGCACTTCAATAATTTTCCAAACACCCCCCAAAGTAGCGCTTTCTCAAAAAGGCCCACGTTGGTGATGTCAGCCTTCACTCTATCAGCTAGGCACATACAAAAAAAACAGAACAAATGGTTTTGCGGCAAAATCAATTTATTTTATTCAAAATAGTCTCCTTCTGCTGCATACAGCCTTTTTGCACGCGTCAAAAGCATGTCGAACGAGTGTTTTAGCTCGTTGGCCGGTATGGCCGCCAGGATGTCGGTGCAAGTCTTTTGAATGGCCTTTACGTCTGCATAAGGTTGTCCTTTCATGGGCAAATGCATTTTTCCGAAAAGGAAGAAGTCGCACGGTGCCATTACAGGTGAATACGGGGAGTGGTTAATGGCTAAAATTTGATTTTTGGTCAAATAATCGTCCTTTGAATGTTGGATTCTGAGCAGTTTTTGGTCGTCAGGCAATTTGTGCGGAACAAACCGAGCTAGCACCTTTCGTAAGCCCAAATGTTCGGTCAAAATGCGATAAATCGATGATTTGGAGATGTTCAATTCCATTTCCATGAATTTCAATGATGATTTTGGCTGAGTTTTGATGAATTCACGTACAGTTTCGATGGAATTTCCGGTGATCACGGATTTTGATTGGTCCACATGTTGATCGTTATTTATGTTCAAAATTTAATGTTGGCTTTTTGTTCGAAGCTCAGGGAGCTATAGATTCAAAAAGTCCTGTTTACCCCTTGTATATCAGGTAGGAAAGGAAGATTATTGGCCAAGTGATTTGCTCCATCGAAAAGAGACTATTACGAAGATACTCACTAAATAATTACCGACTACAAATTCAGTTTTCCTCAAGAATTGACGGAAGAGAGCATTGTGGGAAAAAATGTATATATAAATTTATATAAGTACATAAGTATATACGTACATACGTATAAAGGGTGTTCTAAGTAGAAGTATTTTTGCAATACCCTTTTCTTTGACGGTTCAGGCGTGAGTCGTGTCAAGCTGTCATGTTTTTTTTTTTGTTCAGTATTGTTTGGCATTTCAGAATGGGAAGACGTACGCCTAGACAACATATACAAATCGTTCAACTTTATTATGAAAATTCACGTTCTGTATACAATGTTTTTCGCGTGCTTCACACAACTTTTGGCCAATAAAATCGGCCTATTGAGCGTACTATTCGAAACAACATTACTCATTGTGATACCCAGTATTAATTTTTGGATAATACTTGACCGAATAGACCACGCCCAGCCCGCAGTGAGAAAATATAGCAGCCGTAGCTGAGAGGGTACACGAAGACTGTGGAGAGTCGATTCGGCGCCATTCGCAGTAATTTGGGCTGACGTATGAACTGACTTGGCATATTTTACGTCAAAATCTTAAATTGAAAGCATACAAAATACAGCTTATGCAAGAACTGAAACAACTCGACCTTCCGAAGCAACATCGCTTCGATCTATGGGCTCTTGAAAAGTTTCAAAAAAATTCGATGTTTTGAAACCAAATTTGATACTTGAAATCGAAGCTCGTGATCTCGGCGACATTTTTTCTCAATAGGACGGCGCCACTTCTCACAGATCAATGACTTTATTGAGAGAACACTTCGGTGAACAAATAACGTCACGTCTTGGGCCGGTCGATTGACCACCAAGGTCGAGTGATATCGCACCGTTAATTATTTTCCTGTGAGGATCTGTAAAGTGAAAAGGTTGAGCGGAAAATCCTGCTTTCATTCAGGCGTTGGTCGCCAGTTACCAGTCGAATTGCTCGTACGGATCATCGAAAGTTGGACTCAAAGGACGGACCAACTGAAACAAAACAGAGGCCAACATATAAAAGATATAATCTTCAAAGAGATTGGAGGATGGAGTCGTGTGTAAAAGTTCTCGGAAGTGAGGAAAATTCTCTTAGTGCCAGTCACTTGAAAGTGACCAGAAACGACTATTTTACATCTTGCACAGGCATTTCACGGCTTCCGAGTTTGGACCAAGTAAAAGTACCGAAGGAAAAAGAGAAAAAACCCTCGGATGAGAGACCTCCCTCCTGATGACGACAACTGCAAATGCATTAAGGATCACGATTTAAAGATATGCAGAAAAAGAATGTCCGATCCTTTACTTGGGAAGTTTCCGTTGTTCAGCTAGTCTATGTCCTCTTGATGTCTTGATGTGCGATGAACGAGGCAAGGACGAGTAGGTCCTTGTGGCATCTACTACAGTCACCATATAAAAAAACGCAAATTTGGCTTGGGATACGTGGTATGAGAGAAACTCCGTCGCCAAGTAGTCATTTACCCCGGTGGATGAACGTCTAGCTACCATCCGCATCAAAGCCAAGTTCTTCAACATATCTCTGATTTGCACCTACGCCTCGAGGGAAGAGAAGGACGATGTGATCAAAGATGTCTTCTATGAACGCTTGGAGCATACCTATGAGAGCTGCCCTGCCACGATGTCAAAATCGTGTTTGGCCACTTTAACGCAAGGGTGAGCAAAGAAGGTATTTTTGGCACAACGATGGGTAAACCCGTGCATCTTACTACATGAACATTCGTAAGAAGGCAGCAACATAACAATGGCCGGCATGTACCCAAGACAACACAGCTCCATTTTGCATGTACACAATTTTGTTGTGGCCATACTAATACCTTTCACTTCAGTGAAATTTTAATATTTTGTTCAAAGTGAAATTTTTTTAGGCAAAACATAAGTAAATAGGTAAATATTTTAGTTTTATTATACTCTCGCAACAATGTTGCTAACGAGAGTATTATAGTTTTGTTCACATAACGGTTGTTTGTAAGTCCTAAAACTAAAAGAGTCAGATATAAGGTTATATATACCAAAGTGATCAGGGCGACGAGTAGAGTCGAAATCCGGATGTCTGTCTGTCCGTCCGTCTGTCCGTCCGTCTGTCCGTCCGTCCGTCCGTCTGTCCGTCCGTCCGTGCAAGCTGTAACTTGAGTAAAAATTGAGATATCATGATGAAACTTGGTACACGTATTCCTTGGCTCCATAAGAAGGTTAAGTTCGAAGATGGGCCAAATCGACCCACTGCCACGCCCACAAAATGGCGGAAACCGAAAACCTATAAAGTGTCATAACTAAGCCATAAATAAAGATATTAAAGTGAAATTTGGCACAAAGGATCGCATTAGGGAGGGGCATATTTGGACCCAATTGTTTTGGAAAAGTGGGCGTGGCCCCGCCCCCTACTAAGTTTTTTGTACATATCTCGGAAACTACTATAGCTATATCAACCAAACTCTACAGAGTCGTTTCCTTCAGGCATTTCCATATACAGTTCAAAAATGGAAGAAATCGGATAATAACCACGCCCACCTCCCATACAAAGGTTATGTTGAAAATCACTAAAAGTGTGTTAACCGACTAACAAAAAAAGTCAGAAACATTTAATTTTACGGAAGAAATGGCAGAAGGAAGCTGCACCCAGGCTTTTTTTAAAAATTGAAAATGGGCGTGGCGCCGCCCACTTATGGACCAAGAACCATATCTCAGGAACTACTAGACCGATTTCAATGAAATTCGGTATATAATGTTTTCTGATGACATGTACGAAATATGGGTGAAATCGGTTCACAACCACGCCTTCTTTAATATAAAGCTATTTTGAATTCCATCTGATGCCTTCTCTGTATAATACGAGTATAAACATTAGGAACCAATGATGATAGCAGAATAAAACTTTACAAAAATACGGTATTTGAAAAATATTTAAATGACGAATAATGAAATCTCGATTATCACTTTACCATGCGAGAGTATAAAATGTTCGGTGACACCCGAACTTAGCCCTTCCTTACTTGTTAAATTATCAATTGCTATTACAAATGATATATATTTGTAAAATAACGTCAAGTTTGTTAGAGCTGTGAATAATTTTACATTTTACATAGTAGTGGCATCACCCTCTACCTCCTCTTTCTATCTTCCATTCTACTGTCAACTCTATTGTCGTCCTACTGTCGTTGGCAAATATAGGAGGATATTGTGGTTAGCGAGAACGACAACTGTCGGCCTGCAGTCGTGTAGTCGTGCAGTTGTCAAAATAACAGTGTCCATAAGAACATGTGTATTTTAATATTTGATAGATGTAGTTTACAGTCTGTCGCGCTCTATGTGTTCAGCGCTTCAATACACCAAACTTCACGACATATTTGAAAGGGAGAAGCAGAAGCGAGAATAGCTAACGATTTGTTGTTTCTTTGCGGTTCTACTCGTTACTGCTTTCGCTGTTCCCTACAGTGTGTAGCAAAATGCCCGAATCTTCCGCAGTTGCAACATCTTCCTCGTTGCCTTTTTTGTTCGCTATTTCTTGACAATTCTGCGCTCCCGATAGGATTTTTTTGGAACTTCGCTCTGGCAACTAACGCTTGGTGCGATTCGGAATAAACGGATTTTTCGTAGTTACGCCTTGCACACTCTTCGAGCAATTTTAACTTAAGTCCATTCAATGCAGGCAATGTACTACCTGATTCAATGACCACTACAAAATTTTCAATTGATTTTGGCAAACTTGCCAACAAAATGATGGCTGCTACTTCATCTGGAAGGTTAACACCTATTTCAGACAACCTCTTCTGAACATCACTTCGAAAAATTCAGTTACGTGAAATGAAATTATATAACCTTCTGCAAGTTTTAAAGATAGTAACTGTCGAAATAGTGTCACTTTTCTTGCAGGGCCACTAGGTGGATGAATCTCCTTCAGTTTATTCCATGCTGCTCTTGCTGTCAGACAATGCCTCACGTGGCTAAACTTGTGATAGTTTGATACACAAAAAATATGCTTCCCAACGCCTTTTCATTTGGAAAATCTCCATTTGATTATTTCGAAAAATACATCACCTTTAAAACGCATTCAACTTTTTTGTTTCAGATGATCCGATAACGAGTTGTTTTCAAGGCGCTTCTGGAGATTCACCGTCACAGGCTTATTTATTAATATTTTTCTAATATACTTTAAAAGTTGTACAATAATATGTCATTAAATTTAATAAAATTATATTACCATGTCGCCGAAAAAAAACACAAATTATCTTTTTTTGCCTTTAAAACCTTACCGATAATTTAAAATTTTTTAAACGCAGAACTTTTGGCTTTGGAGTCAGGGTATTATGCTACATATGACATTTTACACTATTTTCAATCCTTACCTTTCTTTCACATGGATGTAGTTTACGATATTAAATAATTAGTAAAATGTATATTTTTATTTCAGAAAATTTTATAAATTTACGATAAAAGCCAAAAAAGTTTTAGAAATGTGATTTATTTCCCTTTTCGGGATTTGTTGTTCTGCACTAAAGACAATTATGTTTCCCTATACGCACTCAATTGATAAGAACATGCAATAGAATGGCAACTTTTGTTCTCTTGGAAACTCAATATGTATTAGAATCATCCTACAAGTGTGCGCTGAGGTTAGTGCTTGAAGAAAAAAATGTTTAGTTTAATGATTAGTTTGTTCAAAGATATTTAAATACCCTTGGAAGGAAAAATAAAGCAAGGAGCTTCAAATGAGGAAATAACGAACACCCTAATAACAAGTGTTTACAATGACAACTGTTATTTGATTTATGCTCTTTTCGGTTTGCTATTTCATTATGATCAGACTTACTTCGGAAGAACGTTTACAAAAGAAAGTTTTACATCAAAATAATGGTTCCGGAAACCATGGATCGGCTTCGCACCATTTTTACTATAGGGGATAATGCGCATCCTCAAAAATCGTCCATCCACTTTATGAAAGGTTTTCCAGAGGGATCTTGAGTTTTGGGGTTACAAATACCATTCGTTCTCGTATGAAAGGCGTGGCAAGTTGTCTGAATGAACATAAAATGGGATAGTCACCGATCCCGATTTTCCGATCGTTCGGTTTGTATAGCAGCTATATGCTATGGTGAGCCGATCTGAACAATTTCTTTCGATATTACCTTATTTTAGCTAGTTCGTATAAATACAGACAGACGGACATGGCTAAATCGACTCAGATCAACATACTGATCATTTATATATGTATATACTTTATAGGGTCTCCGACGCTTCCTTCTGGGTATTGCAAACTTCGTGACAAACTTAATATACCCTGCTCAGGGTATAAAAATTGTCAGACAATATTCGATGAGATACTGCTGACAAACGGCCTCATTTTCTAAAAAAAAAATTTATACTAGTGAGAGGCGGTAACTTGTCAGAAATAATTTTTTAGAGCTATTGGCACACCATATATTTATAATAAATTTAAATTCTTGGTCATAAAATTAAATTATATGCATTTTATTTCTTCTTAAAAACCACATGTTTAAAAAACAATCTTTATATATGGTATGTACATGTGTAAATGTCTCTCTAATAGATTATTAGTTCAACTTATGAATGTGTATTATTATTGTTAAAATTGGTGATATGTAATATACTTAAGTTAAATATATATAATAACATTGACTTAAGAAATAAAATTACTAATTCCTCTTCAAATTCATATTTCACAATAAAGTTGGTAATGCATTTCCTATGCAATCAATTTTCAGCGTTGTATGATTTAAGTTAAATTTCACAAAATTCGAGTAAAATTAGTACTATATACATATATACAGATTGCTATGTGCAATTTATTTCACTGTTATTCTAAATTACGGATGTAACACTTTCTAAATTTTATTAAAATATGTACGGACATTTCATATATCGCTTTACCGTAGCCGAACTGAGCGCTTCCTTATTTGTTACTATAAAAGTTTTTTGTTATCAGTGGCGTAGTTACTCAGGGGCTAAGCCTAGGAGCCCTCAAGCTCAGGAAGCCCTCGAATCCTTACCAAAAATCTCGATCAAACTGAACCTTTAGAAATTTCTCCCAATTTTTAAAACAAATATGACGGTTTGAAAACCCACTTTAATTATGTTAACTCAGTTGAGAGAAATTCAAAGTTATGCCTAAGGAAATACCCCAAGTTCTTTCTGTAGGTTGGCAGTGTTGTCAATTTGACGGATATTGATATGTGCGTTTTGTTATTCGTCAATGTTAAAACGCATGTGAATTCAAATTAAATTTTTTTTCGAGAACGGTTAAAAAATTAATGCTGTAACAGGAGTAAGTAAGCTAATTTCAATAAACTTTGAATTTACTATTCATGTTGATATCCGTTAAGTCAATAAATCATGTCAAATCTGTAGATTTCGGCTACAGCTCATTGTATAACGTGAAATATCGTGAAAAATGCAAGTCACATGCAAGAGATCGTTCATGGTGTCCGCGGTTAAATGTGGCAGTTTTTTTTCCCCAACGACACTTGTACCGTATCATTCTGTTTCTCTTTGTGTGCTGTCTTTGTCTTTGTTGTCTAACAGTGAACCCAATATTGTATTGTTTAAATAAATTAGAAAACTGAAATTATGGATATAACCCAGCTAACATTTAAGTTAGAGAATGATTAGAGAACGAGTCAAACTCTAATATATTTCTCTAAGGTAGAACGTTAGATAACTATAAGAAAAACTGTCGAGAACTATAGCACGATATCGAGAAAAATATTAGTAATCTAATCGTATTCTAAGTTTGAATTCTAATTGGATTCTAATGTTGATTTTTGATTGTTTTGGAGCAATAATTGGATTTCTTTTATTAAAAAAAATTTTTGTTTTTCAAATTAAAACAGTTTTACTTCATATTGCCTCAATTTTCATTGCATTAATATTAATATGGTTGTGTGTAAAAAGTCCAACACAAAAGTCTTTATATTAAATTCTAGTGAATTAATTAAAATTATAAATTCAAATTCAAACACAAAAATATTCATAAAACAAGTAAGGAAGGGCTAAGTTCGGGTGTCACCGAACATTTTATACTCTCGCATGATAAAGTGATAATCGAGATTTCATTATACGTCATTTACATATTTTTCAAATACCGTATTTTTGTAAAGTTTTATTCCGCTATCATCATTGGTTCCTAATGTATATACTCGTATTATATAGAAAAGGCATCAGATGGAATTCAAAATAGCGTTATATTGGAATAAGGCGTGGTTGTGAACCGATTTCACCCATATTTCGTACATGTCATCAGGGTGTTAAGAAAATATTACATACCGAATTTCATTGAAATCGGTATAGTAGTTCCTGAGATATGGTTTTTGGTCCATAAGTGGGCGAGGCCACGCCCATTTTCAATTTTTAAAAAAGGCCTGGGTGCAGCTTCCTTCTGCAATTCTTCCGTAAAATTTAGTGTTTCTGACGTTTTTTGTTAGTCGGTTAACGCACTTTTAGTGATTTTCAACATAACCTTTGTATGGGAGGTGGGCGTGGTTATTATCCGATTTCTTCCATTTTTGAACTGTATATGGAAATGCCTGAAGGAAACGACTCTGTAGAGTTTGGTTGATATTGCTATAGTAGTTTCCGAGATATGTACAAAAAACTTAGTAGGGGGCGGGGCCATGCCCACTTTTCCAAAAAAATTACGTCCAAATATGCCCCTTCCTAATGCGATCCTTTGTGCCAAATTTCACTTTAATATCTTTATTTATGGCTTAGTTATGACACTTTATAGGTTTTCGGTTTCTGCCATTTTGTGGGCGTGGCAGTTGGCCGATTTTTCCCATCTTCGAACTTAACCTTCTTGTGGAGCCAAGAAATACGTGTACCAAGTTTCATCATGATATCTCAATTTTTACTCAAGTTACAGCTTGCACGGACGGACAGACAGACATCCGGATTTCGACTCTACTCGTCAAACTGATCACTTTGGTATATATAACCCTATATCTGACCCTTTTCGTTTTAGGACTTAAAAACAACCGTTATGTGAACAAAACTATAATACTCTCCTTAGCAACATTGTTGCGAGAGTATAAAAATTAAAATGAGATCACATTATGTTCTTTTAAGTTCAATTTTTACGTTTTTGTTTTTTTGGAGTCGTATGCCTTTTTCTTCATGTAGCGTCCTTTAGCATGCTAGAAGAAGACTATAGACGTGCGCTCAAAATCTATATCTGTCGCATGAGGGAATTTAGACGAAAATGTACCTAAAACAAATTAATTAGTTTTGCACAATTTCGGAAATGTGAAGAACTATACTTTTTAAGGCAGCTGTTACACATAAGGGTCTCACAGTCATTTTAGCCTTCGCACCCTTCCAACACAAATTCTGCGCAACACCATCGGTAATAATTTGACGCCAAGCATTTTTTACGAACTTTTCAGCTGTGTGGTCAGATACTGTGAAAAATTCCTCTTTCTGGAAAGATATGCATTGAGTTCAAGTTTAACAATTTAGATAGTCTGTTGGTTAACAAAAATATTACCAGTTCATTAAATTTGCTGGAATGCTCCTGTATATCCTTTTCAAAATTTTGAAATTGTTCCAAGTTATCAAATGGAACTTTCAGGAGCAGCTCACTTCGTGATTTGTGGCTTGTCCTTGTAGTCTGCTTTGTTTCTTGCAAAATCCGTGTCAGGGCCCTCTTTAAGGATTTTTGACGCATGTAATCCAAAGCAAACGATTTAACAATATCTATTGGAAGCTTTTCAATTACCATCGGTTCTAAAATTACATGATGGGCTCTATCAACACGAGCACGAAAATCGGTATCAGTTCGAGGAAGACTATTTTCTTTATTTCCATTTTCCATTAAAATAAGTAGTTCATCTACAAATTTTGTAAGAAACTCGTTTGCGCTTGCTGACTTGCTATTCCCACAATACACTCCAATAACCTTCACATCGTCCCACCTGTTTACATTAATTAGAATTGGCCACACCTGAAGGTTAGAACTTTTTGCCAGTGGAAGCCCATCAATATTAAAGTTTAAGTCCAACCGGGTATCATTGAAGTCATTCTGATTTAAAAAATCGGTCAAAGCACTTTCAACGCCGTAATGAACATATTCTCCCGAACCCATTGTTACTTTAGGTATTTCTTTTGGTGTATTTCTCAAAGTTCTAGAGTATAACGGAAGTCCTGAAACATTGTTTCCTAAAATTTGCAATAAGTCGTCCCTCGCAGAAGTCGTAATATTATGTTTAATTGTCCATTCGGCTAAGTCCTGTTTCAAACTTGAATTTTCACCATCAGAAGCACTATCTATGTCAATATTTGATTCACGGAATCACTGCCGCTTGAATCACATTCGGCATTGTCAATTCGCAATTCTTTAAGAGCTGGCGGCGAATCTGCATCTGACTCAAGTGCATCGTGGGTTTCATTCCTTAACTCACGATAATCAAACAGCATGTCCACAATCTGCTCGCTTTCCCTCTTTAACTTTTTTTTATACATTTAAAAATTATATTTACCCGTAATTTTGCAATAATAATAACGATATTTCTAAAAAAATCTAAAGCACTTTCTTTTCGCACGAATTATTTGACACTATGAATCTGCGACTCAGTAGACACTTATTGTATTCGATAACTATCATTTATATCGATAGTGCATTTCAAGTGTTTCTCTAATCATTCTATAATCAAATTCTAATGTTGTGCTCTAAGCTTGAATTCGATTCGAGAAACATTAGAAAACTATATTTGTTTAAATGACTTAAGCATCTCCCCGCATGTATACACCACTCTGCCTGGGAAAAACTGGCGCACCCTAGGCCAACACCAACACACTCAGCCAGCGATCACCGCACGACGTCACCATACACCATCAACCTAACAAAAAGGAATTGGACAATCGCTTAGGGATAATTCGCACGTCAACCCAATAAACCTCTCCATAAGCGAACGGCAATAGAGTTATAGAATAAGCTTATTGTAATGATTTTTCGAAAACACTTAATAAGCATATTTATGAAAGGTTTATTTAATTATAAAATAATAATGCTTTTATGTATAAACGTGCTTTGAAAATGATTCACATAGTAACAACATAACAAATATGATTGTAATTGACTTAGGCCTCGCTATAGTTTTGTAGCTCTGTTGTGTACATGAAACTTACAAAAAACTTACGCTCGCTACAGTTTTGCAACAACACTTGCAACAGACTTAGGCTCAATACAGTTTCCAAAGCTTACTGTTTCGTTTACCGTTATTCTGTCGCGCCGTTGTTAGCGTCTTCACATTTTTCATTGTCATTGTAAAATTTTATACGAAGTGAATACGGTGAGAGTGAACATAATATCTTAAAATAATTTAAAATGCCATATAAAATAAAACAGTGTGTTCGTAATGAGTCTAGTGAAGATGTTAGTTTGTTATTAAGTGCAAAAAAGAAAAAAAGAATAATGAAGATGAGGATATTGCAACCAGCTCCAGTCAAAATGATTTTAGTGAAACAAATATTATTTGTGACCGCCAAGAAAGCAAAGAAAAATATAAATAAAAAAAAAATAGCTCAACTGTAATCTCAAATGAAATGAAGTAAATGAGAAATAACAATACAACAATTTAAAAACGCTTACTATTTTAAAATTTTCACAAGCTTATAAAGTTTTGCTAAACTAAGCTTATTGTAAGCATGTTTAGAAAACCATTCTTTCAGTAAGCTTGTTCTATAATTAGACTTCTAAGCTTGTTGTATACTTCGACTACTAAGCTTATAGCGAGGGATCGTTTTTCTTTATTCTATAATTATTAAAAAGCCTTTCACAACAGTAGTCCCTACAGTTTCCTAAGCATAAGGCTTAGGGCAGCAAGCTTGTTACAAGTTATTTCCAAAGCGTTTTGGTATGTTGGGCAACATTCGTCACATACACTTCGCACCCCATTTTTCGTTGTTCTTTTAGACAACCAACCCGCGCGCTGAAATTAACTCTAGGCGTTCAACAATTAATTCGACGGGAATCCTGCACAGCGTCTAATTTTCATCTGGATACGTTTATTCGATCGTATCTTGGCATGTAGTGAATGCCTTTATATACTTATCAAACATTTTTATTATTCTGTGAAGTGTCAAAATTAATCTTTTTTAATAAATTAAATTGTATTAAAAAATATGAGTACTTTTTTCTTGCCCCCGTCTAAACATGGTCCTTCGAGCCGGAAGAATTCTAATGTAAAATCTAGCTTTTTCTCTAACGTTAGAGACAGTGTTTGTTTTTAAAGAATAAAAGCAGTGGTGTATTTAAATGCATACAACGCCAAGAAAGAGAAGATAGTAAACAAAAATTGACAAGTTTTTTAGTCAGCAAGCACATCTGACCAAAAAATATTTCTCTTGATAGTCACTCAAATAATTTGGTCACTGCAGTGATAGTTGAGAAGCCTACTGAAGAAGATTCGAGAATTATTGCAGTTGGAGATAACTCTGCCGCCGATCATGAGAACGTGTATGATATTTGCATGACACACATAAAAGCGGAGAGTTTGGAGGAACCTCTACAAAAATCGTACTACGTTTCTTGTTCTAAATATGGACCAGTTAATCGTTTTTGGTTGCTTTATTCCAAAATAATAGACGATGCATATTGTCAACCCTGCTGGTTATTTGCTTCACAAAGGAATAATGTTTGGTGTACGAAAGTTCGAGATTGGAAGCATTTATAACAAGCAAGGAAGGGCTAAGTACGGGTGTCACCGAACATTTTATACTCTCGCATGATAAAGTGATAATCGAGATTTCATTATCCGTCATTTACATATTTTTCAAATACCGTATTTGTGTAAAGTTTTATTCCGCTATCATCATCGGTTCCTAATGTATGTATTATACAGAGAAGGCATCAGATGGAATTCAAAATAGCGTTATATTGGAAGAAGGCGTGATGTGAACCGATTTCACCCATATTTCGTACATGTCAGCAGGGTGTTAAGAAAATATTATATACTGAATTTCATTGAAATCGGTATAGTAGTTCCTGAGATATGGTTTTTGGTCCATAAGTGGGCGACGCCACGCCCATTTTCAATTTTTAAAAAAAGCCTGGGTGCAGCTTCCTTCTGCCATTTCTTCCGTAAAATTAAATGTTTCTGACTTTTTTTGTTAGTCGGTTAACACACTTTTAGTGATTTTCAACATAACCTTTGTATGGGTGGTGGGCGTGGTTATTATCCAATTTCTTCCATTTTTGAACTGTATATGGAAATGCCTGAAGAAAACGACTCTATAGAGTTTGGTTGACATAGCTATAGTAGTTTCCGAGATATGTACAAAAAACTTAGTAGGGGCGGGGCCACGCCCACTTTTTCAAAAAAATTACGTCCACATATGCCCCTCCCCTAATGCGATCCTTTGTGCCAAATTTCACTTTAATATCTTTATTTATGGCTTAGTTATGACACCTTATAGGTTTTCGGTTTTCGCCATTTTGTGGGCGTGGCAGTGGCCGATTTTACCCATCTTCGAACTTAACCTTCTTATGGAGCCAATAAATACGTGTACCAAGTTTCATCACGATACCTCAATTTTTACTTAAGTTACAGCTTGCACAGACGGACGGACGGATAGACAGATATCCGGATTTCAACTCTACTCGTCACCCTGATCACTTTGGTATATATAACCCTATATCTGACTCCTTTAGTTTTAGGACTTATAAACAACCGTTATGTGAACAAAACTATAATACTCTCCTTAGAAACTTTGTTGCGAGAGTATAAAAAGGAATTAGCAGTTCATTAGGTGAGGGACCAGACGCATACCCCGTGATACATTATAAGTATTTCGTCAAAATTCATTTTTTTTGTTTTTTGTTGAACAATTAAAATTTTTCATGTGTAAAAAATGTAAAATATTATTGTTTAAAGAAGTGGACCGTGAAAAAATATTTATAATATAGCACTAACATTTTTCTTTGACTTCACAAAATTTCATCCATTTATCTCTAGGAGTTGATGAGAGAATAATTTTACAATTTTATCATGCTCTAAATTTCAACCTTCCATAACTTTATCAAAAAAAAAAGAATTTGGCGAAATATTTATATCACGGGTATGCGTCTGGTTCCTCATCTAATGAACTGCTAATATTCAAAATCGGTGATTTTGCGAAATTTTCATGGACGACTTGACGTGGTTTGACCCACTATCGACAAGGAACTTGAAAATAAAATTCGCAAAGAGGTATGTTTAACTCGGTGCTTTTAGCCACCACTTACCTCGGCGCTAGATCTTTCACCACAAATTATTAAATAGAAAAACACAGTCTGTTCACCCGCTAAGAGAAAAAACACAGTATGTTTGGATTTTATTCACTGCCACTGCACTTAGATAAACAACTTCGATGTAGAAAAATGGGTTGTTTAATTGACGCTACGTGACACGTTCGCTCGGTGCGAGATCGACGAAAACAAGGGAAGCTTTTCTTCTGGAGCGGTCGGTTTTGATTGTTGGGTAGTGTAGAGTTGTGGTGAGATGCCCGCATGTGGTGTATATTCGTGTGTGGTGTCTTCATTTAGAATGTCTGCATGTGTAGTGTATTCATATGGAATGTCTGCATGTGGTGTCTTCATATGTGGATCGCGTTAGTGTGGTGTGTATAGAGGGGAGAGCTAACACATCTAGCCAAAGCATAATTTTGGAAAATGGTTCTTCAAAGATTATTCGTTAACATAGGTACCCAAGCAAAGAGTTCTTTGGCCTTGAGAGGAGATCAAGAAGACTTAAGTCAGGAAGGATACCACGGAAATTTCCTATTATTTTTCCTTCTATTTTTTTATCGTTTTATTTTATTTATAATGATGAACGTTTTTTCGTTTTATTATCTTTTTATACTCTCGCAACAAAGTTGCTAAGGAAAGTATTATAGTTTTGTTCACATAACGGTTGTTTATAAGTCCTAAAACTAAAAGAGTCAGATATAGGGTTTTATATACCAAAGTGATCAGGGTGACGAGTAGAGTTGAAATCCGGATGTCTGTCTATCCGTCCGTCCGTCTGTCCGTCCGTGCAAGCTGTAACTTAAGTAAAAATTGAGGTATCGTGATGAAACTTGGTACACGTATTTATTGGCTCCATAAGAAGGTTAAGTTCGAAGATGGGCAAAATCGGCCAACTGCCACGCCCACAAAATGGCGAAAACCGAAAACCTATAAAGTGTCATAACTAAGCCATAAATAAAGATATTAAAGTGAAATTTGGCACAAAGGATCGCATTAGGGAGGGGCATATTTGGACCCAATTCTTTTGGAAAAGTGGGCGTGGTCCCGCCCCCTACTAAGTTTTTTGTACATATCTCGGAAACAACCAATGTCAACCAAACTCTATAGAGTCGTTTCCTCCAGGCATTTCCATATACAGTTCAAAACTGGAAGATATCGGATAACAACCACGCCCAGCTCCCATACAAAGGTTATGTTGAAAATCACTAAAAGTGCGTTAACCGACTAACAAAAAACGTCAGAAACACTAAATTTTACGGAAGAAATGGCAGAAGGAAGCTGCACCCAAGCTTATTTCAAAAATTGAAAATGGGCGTGGCATCGCCCACTTATGGACCAAAAACCATATCTCAGGAACTACTTTACCGATTTCAATGAAATTCGGTACATAATATTTTCTTAACACCCAGATAACACATACGAAATATGGATGAAATCGATTCACAACCACGCCTTCTTCCAATATAGCGCTATTTTGAATTCCATTTGATGCCTTCTCTGTATAATATATACATTAGGAACCGATGATGATAGCGGAATAAAACTTTACACAAATACAGTATTTGAAAAATATGTAAATGACGTACATATATTGAAATCTCGATTATCACTTTATCATGCGAGAGTATAAAATGTTCGGTGACACCCGAACTTAGCCCTTCCTTACTTGTTTATAATTTCAAACTGCTTAAAATTAGGACTTTTTGAAATAGTGTTTTTTTATGTTTTATGTTTTGGATAAACATATCTGAGTGCAACAATTCAAAACGAAATGATTAAGAGCTTGTGGACCAAACTCGAAGCCTATCTACAAGAACATATTATATTAGAGCGTCCCCGAAGGTACATCAGCTAAGCATTGTTGTGAGGTATGCAGTAATAACCAGATCGGAAAAAGGATAGTCAACTGATACTCGTATAGAAGTAAAAACTAGAAACACTGTGGCTTTTATACATCCATCAAACATGGCGCAGTAGATTTAGTCAACCAAGTGTAGGGATGCAAACGATGCTTCAATGTTTCTGAAACATCGATGTTGTGATTCTAAAAACATCGATACATCGATGTTGCTTGGATCGATGTTTTATGTCGATGTTTTTTCAAATACTCCACATCTTTGCAGCACTTTTTCTCAGTATTAATGCGAAAAAATCTGCTTCGAAATGCTTTGGCAAACTGTCATGTGTTTTGTTGTAAAATACGGAGAATTCGTTGGTTGAATGTGCACTTGAATAATACTGAGAATTCGCTTATGAATTAATGCGAAATAAGTATTACAAAAAAAATTTCGTGCTATGTGTGTCAGAAGTTGTTTTTGAGCGTTTAATATAAGTTTTGTTTCGAATTCATCTATTGTCAATCACAACTTTATTACAGGTGAAGTGAATGTTAAATATATGTAAATAAGACGTTTTAATATGTACAAAATATTTCAAATTTACAAAATGCATTTTCCATTGTAGAAGGAAAAGGTTTTCTGCAGATGATGAAAGAACTGGTTCCGCTTTTTAAAGTTCCAAGTAGAGAAACAATAAAATTACGAGTGGATGAAAAATATGAAGCGCTGTCTTCAATTTTCAAAAAGTATATTCGTAAGTGCGACAGTTATTGCCTAACATATGACATATGGATGGAGACTATGAAAAATCAGTCGTTCTTTGGGGTAACAATTCATTTTTTGGACAATTTACGTTTGTTGAGTGGGACGTTAGGAGTAATCAAACTGCACGAAAGTCGTACATCAGCTTATTTAGAAGAAACTATGTTTAAACTTTTCAACGAGTGAAACGTTTCCATAAATAAAGTTTCTGCTTGTGTAACTGATAATGATTCAACCATGATGAAATTAAATAGAAGCGTAATAGTCAGAACGCGATGGAATTCAAGTTTTTAAGTGAAGTACTGCTCACTCGCCCAGAAGCACCCTCTATGGTTAATGCCTCCGAGCTGAACAAAATTAAGGAGGTGATTGAATTATTAAAGTGTTTTGAAATTGTGACCAGGAAGAGTTCGGCTGATACCTACGTTACCATTAGCAAGGTTATACCTTTAGTAAGCAGTTTAACTGAAGTTCTGACAAAAATTTCAGCTCAAGACGCTATTGTAAGGGAGCTAAAAAGTGAACTGCAAAAGAACATGAATAAGAGATTTGACAAACTTGAATTTAATTCAGTTCTGGCGTTGGCTACTGTATTGGATCCGAGAATTTAATTTCTGCATTTTAAAGATGCACTGGCTAAAAACAAAACAGTTTTGTATTTCATTAATTTCATAAAGGATGCAAATAATGGCTTTAGTACGTCGGAATCTTCGGATGAGTGTGCAATAGAAAACCCGTTTGATATTTGGAGCCATCATAAACAGTTGGCCCACCAAAATATGAAATAAGTTTTCCAATTTATCTGCTATTACAACAACGGAAGTTGAAATGCAAATGTATCTTGGATCAGCTGTTGCTTCTATCAAACAGAATCCAACAGAAATGTGGGATGATATGAAAAATTGATTTCCTGAATTGTATAAACAAGCTTCCAAATATTTATCCATTGTGGCCACTCAGTCCCTAGTGAAGGACTGTTTTCTAAAGCTAGAGCAACGATCGCACAGCAAAGAAATCGCTTGACAGGGAAAAGACTTTCCAAATTGTTATTTTTAAATTCTGTTTTAAATAAATAATTTGTTGTTTGTTCAAAAACTTTTTATATCTTTTATTTATTGAGAAAAGGTTTTAATAGGTAACTAAAATATACATATATCAATTAAAGGCGTACTACTGTATTTTACTTATTTATGGTTCTGAAAAAAGCTTTTTATGCTCACTTATAAAATACGTTAAAAAGTTCAAAAATCCATCGATGTTTCGATACATCGATGTTTCAATGGCCGATGTTTTTGATGCCGATGTTGTTTGAAGAAACATCGATACATCGGACATCGATGTTTTATTTCACGAGTGACAACACTATTTATCGACAAAAATATTCATTTGAAAAATCTGTTTGGTAATGCTATGATGCAGGCAGTGTGATGAGTGGTATGTATAAGGGTGTACAAAAATATATTAAGGCTATATTTTTCCAGCCTTAAATGAAAAATTATTCCGTTAGCAGTTGTATGGAAATACATATTTTTTTCGCAACTTTGCAAAATTTGTATAACTTTTTCGGAAACAGCATCAAACTTTGGAATCTACTGTCAAAATTCACTGGCGAATCGGACACCACTCTAAAAAACTAAATCCGGCTAGATGGTGCAGTAGGGTCGATACGATATCTGCAATAAAATTTGATATTATCAAAGCATTATCAGAAATAATTCTAAAGAGTCATAATAAAGATGAGCGTAGTGAAGCAGGGAGTATTTTTTTATATTAACTTTACTATTATTTATTGAATTTACCCTACTTAAGAGCCTAACAATATATTTGCGAATCTTAAAATACTCACTTAATTGACACCCTGCATGGGTGATTATTATTATTATTTTTTTCAAACTGGGCCTAAAATATATTACGACTGGGCTGGTAAGTCGTTTCTACGTAATCTTGAGCTCCTGTTCACACGCAATAGCGATCTTGCTAGTTGGTTTGGGTGAACCGATAGTTTCAATGCATATTTCGCCCTTCGTTGCTCTATTTAGTTCGTACGTCTGGAATTCTTAAGTCGCGTTGGATATTCTCATTTCGGATATACCACGGTGCTCCGGTGATTGTACGAAGAATTTTTGATTGCGCACGACGAAGAATTTCGATGTTGCTGCTACTCGCGCTGCCCCACAGCTCACACCCATAGATCCAGATTGGTTTTAACCGTGTTGTATAAAAGTATAATGACTTTATACTCCAGACTCAGGGCTGAGCGAGAGTTAATAAGCCAGTGCAAAGAACCTGCCTTTAACTTAAGGTAAGTCCTTTTAGCCTCTATGTGGTTTCGCCAAGTGAGTCGCCTATCCAGATGGACCTCTAGGTAACTAATATGATTGCTTTGTGGTATTTGTACCTTGTTCAGTGTCAAAGGCAAACAGCTGCTCTTGTTTAGGGTAAATGTAACATGCTTACATTTTTGCTCCTTAACCTTTATCCTCCAGTTTGCAAGCCAGTTGGCCACAGCTTCAATATGATTTAATAGGAGCGCATTTGTATGAATTGGGCACTTGGAGCGGCTGATTATTAAAGTATCATCGGCAAAAGTAGACATAGTCAAGCGGTCGTTTACTGGTATTTCTGAAGTGTATAAAACAAGAACACTGCCTTGTGGTACACCAGCTTCAATCGTTTAGGATTCAGATGTAGTGGTGTTACATCGAACTACAAATATTTGATCATAAAGATAGGACTTAAACAGATCGTGACCATCTAACCATACTCGATCAAAAGCCTGCGCGACATGAAGAAATATTGCAGAGCAATATTCCCGTTTTTCAAAAGCTGTTCGAATTTCAGACGTGATCCTATGTACTTGCTCGATCGTTCCATGCTTTTCCCTCTCACCAAATTGGTGAGGTGGTATTATGTTATGGGCTTGAAGATGTGGCTTAATGCGGAGCATAAGAAGTCTTTCAAGTAATTTCGACATGCAGGATAACAAGCTGATGGGTCTGTAAGAGGATGGCTGCGTTTTGTCTTTTCCAGGCTTAGGTATCATCACTGTAGTTGACTTTTTCCATTGTTGAGGAAAGTGAGCTTGTTTTGCGATTGCATTGAAAAACATACAGATGCAGATTGTAGCACAATTTGGTAGCTCAATAATCATTTTTGGGGTAATTAAGTCGTGCCCAGGAGCTTTTCTTGGTTTCAATTTCTCCATAATTATTTTTGATATCTCTTCAGGTACGAATTTCACTGGCTCAGATTCTATCAAATAGGGTACGGTTGGAAGTGTAAAGTCAATAGTTTCTGGGTTTGGCTGGAAGACATTTTTTAGATGAGCAGCGAAGGTTGCTGACTTTTCTGCATCACTCCGAGCCCATTTGCCATTATTGTCAGGTATTGGCATTTCATACTCTATTGGCGCACTTAGAGTTTGATGTACTGCGCACGCTGTTCCTCGCTTCTGAGGGCTCTCGTCAGTGTATGTGTGGCCGCTTTCAACAGTTGTTTTGAGGCTGGTGATCTATAAACCTGCGACTCCCTTCGAAGGCGTCGTGTTTGTAATACTAGTATTTCAATTTCCCTATTAGTTAAGCTTTGCTTTTTGTTTTCCATATAACCTTTTTGAGGAGTTGAAATTTTGGCGGCTGTTATAATGATTGATTCGAATGCTGCGATAGTGTTTTCAATATCTACCGGTGCTAATGTATTTTTTGTACTTTAACCAGTTTGTAGCTTTTGACGTGAGCATATAGAGTAACTCTTTATAATGTGACTGATGCCCCAAAGTGAAGAAAACTGGTGAGTGGTCTTATGAGAGATCTGCTCTTGTTTCTGCAGTAATAAGGCTGTGAGGAATTTTCCTAGTTACTGCGAAGTCAATTAAATCTGGCAGCTTTTTCGGGTCTGCCAGCCAATATGTAGGCTTTCCAGGAGACAAGTAGTCCAGTTTGTTTCTTTTACATATAAGGGCGTTTTATAATTGCTTGCCTTTAGGATTACATAACCGGGAATCCCAGTGAGGGTGTTTCGCATTATAATCACCTGCAGCAAGAAAGCACTCTCCCAGTGAGCTGAAGAAATCTATAAATAGCTTTTCTGTAATTGTGAAACGCCGGGAACGATAAACGGCGGACAAAGTAATGTCACCTTGCTTTGTTTGTACGTATATTGATGTTGCTTGCAGATAACTCTCAGCAGTTCCAGTTAAACAATGGTGTTTAATGCGACTCCTGATAAAGATACCAGTTCCACCATGCGCCTTTCCAGCTGGATGATTCGTAGGGAGTATTAAAACAAAAATTTTAATTGCGAATTCGTGGTGCGAATTCATGCATATTGTATTAAACAACATCAATTTTAGCAAAGGTCAAAGCAAAGTTGCAAATTAAAAAAAATTATCTCTAATTATTCATATGTAAAGCCAGTGAAAAAATGGTATTGATTTCCATTTTCAAGAAAAAAGGCAAAGAAAAGATAAAAAACATTTTAATGAATTAGCAGCTGATCACCGATTTCCAAACCGGTAAAAAATATTTAAAATTGAGATTTTCACTAATGTACTAGACACAGTAATATCTCATTTCTTCTTCTTTTTTACTGGCGTAGACACCGCTTACGCGATTATGGCCGAGTTAACAACAGCACGCCAGTCATTTCTTCTTTTCGCAACGTGGCGTCAATTGGAGAATCCAAACGAAGCCAGGTCCTTCTCCACCAGGTCTTTCCAAGGAAAGGAGGTTTTTCTATTTCTCTGCTTCCCCCGGCTGGTACTGTGTCGAATACTTCCAGAACTGAAGTGTTTTCGTCCATAGGCACGACATGACCTAGCCTGTGCAGTCGCTGTCTCTTAATACGCTGAACTATGTCAATGTCGTCGTACATCTCATGCAGCTCATCGCTCCACCGAATGTGGTATTCGACGTGACCAACGCGCAAAGGACCTTTCTCTCGAAAACTCGTAACTTCGACTCATCAGATATTGTCATCGTCCATGCCTCTGCATAGTGCATAATGAATAATGAATAATGTGTGTCTTTTAGAGTGCTAGAATGCGACCTAACGGAAGTATTTACAGCAAGGTTATTATTCCTTACAATTCTTGACGCTTCTGCAGCAAAAGAAAGGTCAGTTAGGAAATTAAAAATATTAAAAAATTATTTAAGAAGTAATACGAGCCAAACAAGATTCCGACATTTATCGCTAATAGCAATTGAAAACAAAACCGCATGAAGCCTGGATTTAATGAAGTCATTGATACTTTTGCGAAAACTAAAGCTAGGAAAAAATTGTAAATGTAATGGAATCTGCTCTACTTGTATTTCGTTTTAATAGCCAAACCTATACAAAGTATTAATTGTAATTTATGCTGTTACTGTTTAATATTTTTATTATCTGCCCTTATGGCACAAAAAAGGTCTATTTAAGCAGTTTTAAAGTATTTATATATATTATTTATATATATTATTTTTATTTGATATAACTTAATTAGTTAACATAACAGTGGGCTCCATTTTTAATTTGCTCCAGGGCGCTTGGCTATCTAGCTACGCCATTGCTTGCTATACGTAAATATTTTCTCGGATTTGACTTTTACAAATTGGATGAGTGTGTATGAGTCATTGTCGTCAACGCCAATCATGTGGACCAACGAATTATCAAATACAATATTAACAAGTAAGGAAGGGCTAAGTTCGGGTGTCACCGAACATTTTATACTCTCGCATGATAAAGTGATAATCGAGATTTCATTATACGTCATTTACATATTTTTCAAATACCGTATTTTTGTAAAGTTTTATTCCGCTATCATCATTGGTTCCTAATGTATGTATATATTATTCAGAGAAGGCATCAGATGGAATTCAAAATAGCGTTATATTGGAAGAAGGCGTGGTTCTTAACCAATTTCACCCATATTTTGTACATGTCATCAGGGTGTTAAGAAAATATTATATACCGAATTTCATTGAAATCGGTCTAGTAGTTTCTGAGATATGGTTTTTGGTCCATAAGTGGGCGATGCCACGCCCATTTTCAATTTTTAAAAAAAGCCTGGATGCAGCTTCCTGCTGCAATTTCTTCCGTAAAATTTAGTGTTTCTGACGTTTTTTGTTAGTCGCTTAACGCACTTTTATTGATTTTGAACATAACCTTTGTATGGGAGGTGGGCGTGGTTATTATCCGATTTCTTCCATTTTTGAACTGTATATGGAAATGCCTGAAGAAAACGACTCTGTAGAGTGTGATTGACATAGCTATAGTTGTTTCCGAGATATGTACAAAAAACTTAGTAGGGGGCGGGGCCACGCCCACTTTTCCAAAAAAATTGCGTCCAAATATGCCCCTCCCTAATGCGATCCTTTGTGCCAAATTTCGCTTTAATATCTTTATTTATGGCTTAGTTATGGCACTTTATAGGTTTTCGGTTTTCGCCATTTTGTGGGCGTGACAGTTGGCCGATTTTGCCCATCTTCGAACTTAACCTTCTTATGGAGCCAAGGAATACGTGTACCAAGTTTCATCATGATATCTCAATTTTTACTCAAGTTACAGCTTGCACGGACGTACGGACAGACGGACGGACAGACAGACATCCGGATTTCGACTCTACTCGTCACCCTGATCACTTTGGTATATATAACCCTATATCTGACTCTTTTAGTTTTAGGACTTACAAACAACCGTTATGTGAACAAAACTATAATACTCTCCTTAGCAACATTGTTGCAAGAGTATAAAAATATGAGGTGCTATGGAAAAGGAAATAAATAAATGTTGGAAAATATCCTCCGTTACCAAACAAAGAATGCAGTTTGCATTTTAGTACTATAAATGGAATTTTTCAAACAGTTTAATTTCATATATGTAAATATATAAGTACACATGTTTTTTTAATGCTATGTATGTATATACATTAGGGTGATTCAAAAATTTTTTTTTTTTTTTTTCAATTGGTACTCGCAAAAATAGGTTCCTAGACACCTCTAAGAAAGCCTCTCCTAATATGAGTTTTTAATTGTAACGGGAAGGTCCTCCGCCTAACGGTTTTCTATTTTTTCTTATTATCAGATAGAAAAATTTATATCTCGCTTCCAACTACTTGAAAAAATATCTTGTTTATTAGGTTTTGTAGGAAATTGAATGCTCTAAAATATGGTCTCTTATGATTTTTTCGTAAACCCAACCGTTTAAAAGATATTAACAGTTAAAGTTTGATTATTTTTGAGAAAATTTTTTATTTCTTATTAATTTTATAACTCAATAAAAAAAAATTATTATGAATAGATTTTTGGAGAGGTATTCTTAGAGGTGTCTAGGAACATATTTTTCAGAGTATCAAACGAAAAAAAAAATTTTTTTTTTTTGATCCACCTTAATATGCATTGATGTTTGACGATGAATATCTCGTAATCGCTTAACTTAATCGAAAAATCATAGTAGACCATTTTTATAGAGCAGTAAATTTCCTACAAAACTATGTGTTTTATCATTCATAATAATTTTTTTTTTCATTGAGTTATAAAATTAATAAGAAATAAAGAATTTTTCCAAAAATAGTCAAATTTCAACCGTTAATATCTTTTAAACGGTTGGGTTTACGAAAAAACTATAATATATAATAAAACCGTTAATATCTTTTAAACGGTTGGGTTTACGAAAAAATTATGAGAGACCATATTTTAGAGCATTCAATTTCCTACAAAACGTAATTAACAAGATATGTTTTCAAGTAGTTGGAAGCGAGATATAAATTTTTCTATCTGATAATAAGAAAAAATAGAAAACCGTTAGGCGGAGGACCTTCCCGTTACAATTAAAAACTCATATTTGGAGAGGCTTTCTTAGAGGTGTCTAGGAACCTATTTTTGCGAGTACCAATTGAAAAAAAAAAAAAAAATTTTTGAATCACCCTAATATACATACATAGTATGTATATTGTTTTACTTCTTTAAGAATATGACACATTGTTTTTAATTTTAGGTAATCCCACACCCGATTTAGCTTGGTTTTTTGAAGACTTAAATTTGGAATACGAAATGGCTACTGATATTCTAAACAAATCTGTTCAAAGTGTCATTAAATTCGGACCTTTAAATAGAGAGCATCTAAATGGACGGCTTACTTGTCAAGCCCGTAATCACTTAAAAGCTGCGCTTGTTCAGGCTATTGTACAAATCGATATGAACTGTAAGTAGTGCAACCCGTGTTATAAATTATTGTATTTGACCTTAGTTGGATATGTAGATAACATAGGATTATATCCTGTGTATTATTTTAATATTATCAATATAAACGTAATCAATGATTTTTTACTTTCCAACAATATTAAAAGCAACTGCACGTAACGCAAAACAACTCTTTTGTTTTATGGGATGGTTTACTACTATGATATGTCGTTTTAGTTTTGTTTCATACTCACACATAAAAAAATAACATGCTTCTTTCGGAAATAGAAAAATATTTTTTTTGTGACAACCGTATCAAGGTGCACATTAAATACCATAAATGGTAATAATCAAAAGCACTTATTTATCACAAATTTTCGCTTAAGGAGTCGAATGACTTACTGGCCTGGATAATTGAATCTGGAGAAAAGGAAAAAATAATCTAGGTTCTTAGTTTCAGTCCATCTCACGATTGGATAGCAATCAAACTATCCTAATAAGGGATTAAGTGGGTTTTTAATTTTAAATTTTTGTCTTATTAAATAGTAAATTATGTTTAAAATATTCTCCCAAAATTTTAAATCGATCGACTAAAATTCTAAGAGACAAACTCTTCGGAAGTTCTGACCGTCAGGCCACGTCGGTCGGTAAAACTTCAAATGCATTTTTCTAAAAGTGTTGTTGGAAACGATTTCTCGAAAACTCATGGACCGATTTCGTTCGAATTGTGTTGACATTTTTAAAATAACATTATCTAGTTATTGAACGAAGGATTTTTTTGTTACAACTTATTTTTTAAGCCAATAAATGTCGAAAATTTGACCAAAAAGTGCAGCTTAAGTTGCAAACCGTCAACCACAGGATCGAAATCCAAGCAATTATATAATATATATATACCGCATATGTATAATGATATGAGTATATGGGATATGATGGTGGTATCGACACGATTTTATCGATTTTGGCCAATACTACATACTATTAACATACCACATACGAATGAAACTTTCCCTGAAATTCATTAAGGTACCTCACATTCCATCACGAATTCTATGGAGTAAGGTAAGCCGGATATTAGATATTATATCAGTACAACACGCTCTTTCATTTTCATTAAGATCACTCACATGTTGGCCGAGATATGCGGTATAAGTCCCCTGAAAGTTCGAAAATTTCGCGTCCCAAGTTTGGTTATAATCGCTCGGGCGGATCCGGAAATATGTGGTTTCACCTAAAAGTGCTCACTGAAATTTTGTTTCCTTCTCAGAAAACGTTCTTCATCTTCTAAATCCCTTTGATATTGCCTGATTTCACGTATATAAGACACAGGAAGAAAATATAAAAAAAGTCGCATGTAGACATGTAATAGAGACAATCCGAATTCATAGTAATCTGTATGGACTTATTTTTTAAGTATTTGTCTATATCGTTCATCTCAGTAATTTTGACCTAGCATATGCAGCATTTTGGAGGTGAGGTTTAAATGTTGATTTTGTTGTTGTGGGACTTAATTGTTGATTTTTTCTTTAAAATGTAATTCTTCATCTAGGGTTAGTTAAACTGATTGCTTTTGAAATTGAATTCGACCAGGGCGGCAATAGATCTGTGGGCGAAGGTTTTCCAAATGAGTTTATGCTCTTCATAATTTTGTGATTTTATTATCAGTTGTAAAGGAACATATGACGTGATAAATAAATTATTGTCTCCCGAATTATTTTTAAATTTCTGCTTATATTCGCCCTGCCCAGAACTGCCATCAAAGCCTCCTTTTGCTATTAATGTTAGGTAATTTCGCCGGGGCCCGAAATATGGTTATCTGTAGTACTAGATTTCAGCACAAGAAGATTCATCAAGCTACCTGGCTGTCTCCGGGTCGAAAAACTACCAACCAGATCGATCATGTTGTGATAGATGGAAGACACGTCTCCAGTGTTTTAGATGTGCGTGCGCTCCGAGGTCCTAACATCGACTCGGACCACTATCTTGTTGCAGCTAAGATTCGCACTCGCCTCTGTGCAGCAAAAAACGCACGCCAACAAACACAAGGAAGGTTCGACGTCGAAAAGCTGCAATCACAACAGACAGCCGAACGATTTTCTACTCGGCTTGCACCCCTGCTCTCTGAGAGCACTCGTCAACAACTCGGTATAAGGGAACTGTGGGACGGCATTTCAAACTCCTTACGTACAGCAGCAACCGAAACCATTGGTTTTCGGAAAGTGCAAAGGAACAACTGGTACGACGAGGAGTGCCGCGCCGCAGCGGAGAGAAAACAGGCTGCCTACCTCGCAACGTTACGATCGACCACTACACGTGCGGGATGGGATAGATACCGAGAGTTGAAGAGGGAAGCGAGACGCATTTGCAGACAGAAGAAGAAAGAGGCCGAAATGCGTGAGTACGAAGAGCTTGATAAGCTGGCCGACAGGGGTAATGCTCGAAAATTCTACGAAAAAATGCGGCGGCTTACAGAAGGTTTCAAGACCGGAGCATACTCTTGTAGGACCCCCAAAGGTGATCTAGTCACTGATGCCCAGAGCATAGTTAAATTATGGAGGGAACACTTCTCCAGCCTGCTGAATGGCAGTGAACGCACAACACCAGGAGAAGGAGAACCCGATTCCCCAATCGATGACGATGGAGCAGACGTTCCATTACTCGACCATGAAGAAGTTCGAATAGCAATTGCCCGCCTCAAGAGCAACAAAGCGGCAGGGGCCGACGGACTACCGGCCGAGCTATTCAAACACGGCGGCGAAGAACTAATAGGGAGCATGCATCAGCTTCTTTGTAAAATATGGTCGGACGAGAGCATGCCCAACGATTGGAATTTAAGTGTGCTATGCCCAATCCATAAAAAAGGAGACCCCACAATCTGCGCCAACTACCGTGGGATTAGCCTCCTCAACATCGCATATAAGGTTCTATCGAGCGTATTGTGTGAAAGATTAAAGCCCACCGTCAACAAACTGATTGGACCTTATCAGTGTGGCTTCAGACCTGGAAAATCAACAACCGACCAGATATTCACCATGCGCCAAATCTTGGAAAAGACCCGTGAAAGAAGAATCGACACACACCACCTCTTCGATTCACCTCTTTGATTTCAAAGCTGCTTTCGACAGCACGAAAAGGAGCTGCCTTTATGCCGCGATGTCTGAATTTGGTATCCCCGCAAAACTAATACGGCTGTGTAAACTGACGTTGAACAACACGAAAAGCTCCGTCAGGATCGGGAAGGACCTCTCCGAGCCGTTCGATACCAAACGAGGTTTCAGACAAGGCGACTCCCTATCGTGCGACTTCTTCAACCTGCTCCTGGAGAAAATAGTTCGAGCTGCAGAACTAAACAGAGAAGGTACCATCTTCTATAAGAGTGTACAGCTGTTGGCGTATGCCGACGATATTGATATCATCGGCCTCAACACCCGCGCCATTAGTTCTGCTTTCTCTAGGCTGGACAAGGAAGCACAGAAAATGGGTCTGGTAGTGAACGAGGGCAAAACGAAATATCTCCTGTCATCAAACAAACAGTCGTCGCACTCGCGACTTGGCTCTCACGTCACTGTTGACAGTCATAACTTTGAAGTTGTAGATAATTTCGTCTATTTAGGAACCAGCATTAACACCTCTAATAATGTCAGCCTGGAAATCCAACGCAGGATTGCTCTTGCCAACAGGTGCTACTTCGGACTGAGTAGGCAATTGAAAAGTAAAGTCCTCTCTCGACGAACAAAAGCAAAACTCTATAAGTCGCTCATAATTCCCGTCCTGCTATATGGTGCAGAGGCTTGGGCGATGACAGCAACCGATGAGTCGACGTTACGAGTTTTCGAGAGAAAAATTCTGCGAAAGATTTATGGTCCTTTGCGCATTGGCCACGGCGAATATCGCATCCGATGGAACGATGAGCTGTACGAGATATATGACGACATTGACATAGTTCAGCGAATTAAAAGACGGCGGCTACGCTGGCTAGGTCATGTTGTCCGGATGGATGAAAACACTCCAGCTCTGAAAGTATTCGAAGCAGTACCCGCCGGGGGAAGCAGAGGAAGAGGAAGACCTCCACTCCGTTGGAAGGACCAAGTGGAGAAGGACCTGGCTTCGCTTGGAATATCCAATTGGCGCCACGCAGCGAAAAGAAGAAACGACTGGCGCGCTGTTGTTAACTCGGCTATAATCGCGTAAGCGGTGTCTACGCCAATTAAGAAGAAGAAGAATTACAGGACTCATTGAGTTCATTAGTTACATCGCTTTGCTACTCTAAAATTCAGGACGCAGTGTAGTCCAATAATTTTTAAAGCTCAACTTTAGCCTCAGATTCTGAAACTTTTTTTGATCAGGATAACTTTTCTATTTTTCATTAACATGTTATCATAACAGGGTAAAAAGTTAATATAAAGTTTATTGAAGCTTCTAATGAGTAGAGACTGATGATTTGTTAAATTTGCTTCGGTGATAAGTGATGTTAGTATACACGTCTTTGCTCGAAATAATATCGACAAATTCGGTTGACTATAAGCCAAACGCAAATCATCAGCAGTGGACGCATCGAGTACTGCTAAATATGCTATCCTTCGCTGCTTCGTTCTCCCTGAGCATTCTACTAGACTTAATCTCTGATTCAATGCAGATTATTGTCGACTTAATAATATATATATCGTTAGCTAAAATGCAAACGGCCCTATCTAACATTTTCATTACTTTACAGGAGAAACAAAAAACTGTATAAAACTATATATATTAATGTGTTTAGAGCAATTTTTTTCAATGTAACTTGTAAAACAACTACAAATTTAAATTTGAAAGAAAATAATGTTTTGTTTTTTTTTTAATATTTTAAAAGTTATGTTACTTACGTCCTTTTGACGCCTGATTTTCTGAAACAAAAAGCCCTAACTACAATTCAATTTTTTTAGTTATTTGTCAGTAACTTTTCAATACATTTTCAATGAAGTAATATATCGCTGTAATAACAATGGGTAGATGCTAAAAACTATATTTAAAACAAAATAAAGAAAAATTTATTTAAGCATGCTTTCCAAATTTTTTTGAATGCATTATATAATAAATTAATACATATAATTAATATACTTTATCAGCTTGTGTATTAACAACTCTTGTATAATAATTAATTTTCATAGGGTATATTGTCATAAAAATAATGACAGTCTGCTGGTAGTACTTTTTTCAGCTCCTGCAGATGCTGCCATTTCTTATTAGAAATTGCTAGTCTGCTCAGATGCAATTGGGAAGGTTCGACAACTGTGAATTGTTTTGAAGTTCTTTGAGGTAGCTGGGCATAATCGTCATTTATATCAGTTTTAAAATAAATAATTCCAATCTGCTCGTATGACAATGCACGTACCCTATTGACAGTAGGGTCTCCTGATTTTCTTCTTAAAAATTTAATAAGCAATAAATTTTGAAAAATTTCTTAGAAATTAAAAGTGTGCCTTACCTGGTCTAATAGATGAATACCTCATTGGAACAGACTCGTAATCGAGGAAATATTTGTAGTTTAAGTGGTGAACTTGTAGAGGCATAGGAGTTTTCCGGGCTGCTCTTATTGGTTCTACTAGTTGAAATGGCAAATGTATTTGTTTATTTTTGATTCGTTTCTCAATAAGAGAATGAGTGGAATCGCATTCCATTTGCGTGTGACCTACTACTAAGTATTTGTGCAAGAATGATAGAATACAAGATTACGACACTAGTTTACAGTTAGTTTTTTTCGGTTTAGCTCTTGACAATTCTTACAAAAACAAATACATTGTGCAACAATTTCGTGACGTCACACTTATGCGTTAAGACGAACAAGCATAGAAATGCATACAAATTGTAAACAGAAAAGTAAACACTTTTTGAAATTCCCAAAATAATATTAATTCATTCGTATTTGCAGGAAAAATTTCAGTGGAATGTTTAGAATATTGTTGCGAGAAAATATGTATATAATTAGTTTTAGGCACGTCCACAATAAATAGAGTAGCATGTGTGGAAATTGTTCAAATGAAGAAAACCAGTGTAAGTGTACTGTTGTATTTATTTAAATTTCTAAGCATAAGTATATTAATTTTTTAAAATGAAATGTGCAGTGGCTTGTTGTAATAATTATTATGCAATTAAAGGATCGAAAACGACTTTTTTCAGTTTTCCGGCCGATTTAAAAGTTGCCAAAAAATTGGTGTTATTTTGCAAAAGAAATGATATATTTAATACTAAATTAATAATTTCACAATTCTTTTATCATAATTTCATACATCTGATACATCTGAACTTATAATATATGTATATATTTATAAACAACACAAGAAACGTCTTCTCCATTTGAATCACAACTTAATAGACAATTTTATTATCAATAGGCCGATATATTTCTTTAGAAATGATTCAAATCTTTTCACTCAACAATATTCAATCGCTTCACTAAAACTTTTTATTAAAATCGAAAGAATTAATAATATTTTGCGAATTTACAAAAGTGTTTACTTTTCTGTTTACAATTTGCAAGCCATTTGACAGTTTTTCACTCTTCTTCTTCTCAACACGTAACTATGACGTTTCATAATGGCGGTTGTCGTAATCTTGTATTCTATCATTCTTGGTATTTGTGTTCTATGGTAATGTCTTTTTCCACACATAAAGAGCGCAAAGCATTAGAAAGGACAACATTTATGTTTTGGTAAGAACAACCATCAGAGTAAATAACTATGTGGTGAATGTGAGGATGTTCAAAAGTTGGGTTTTTAAATGTTTTAAAACAATTGTTGTAAACGTTGATGAGACAAGAGTTCCTTCGGTTTCATCCCAAACGTAATTATCAGACTCGTGACTTATAACATTGTATATAGTGAAGTTGTGAACTTGTAGTTTCATTTTATGATAAGAGGAGCTGGCGTTGGACTGTGGTATAAGTTAAACTGCCTCCATATCTATGCAAAATAGTAGAAATGCACCTAATTTGGCATTTTCGACATCATTTTGCTTCTCATTTCGCATCCTTTCAATTTCATTTCGGTGAATGTCAAATATATCCTGTGACAAGTTGTTTGATTTAAAAGATAAACATAAGTCACACTGGTCATTTCGTGGTTTAAATAACGAGTAATTGCTTGATTTAAAAACATTCATAAAAATTGGAAATGATACTCGAGCAATATCATTGTTTTTATGTTCTTCGCATGATTGAGAATAAAGTTCATAAATCTGTCTGTATGTTTTGAAATCTGCTTCAAAATATATTTTTGTTGTATATTTGCGACGATACTGCGACTCCAACTTTGGTAAATCTTCTAACCAGTTTTGTAGGTAGATACATCTTTTATTATAGTGTAATCTTTCTTTAGTTTGATCAGAATTTTGCGTTTTTAGACTTTTTTGGGTGCAATGTAAGCCACTGGATTGGGTCCAACAACGTACCATTTTTTCTGATAAGCCCAAAGTTGATAGAAACATTTGCCGACGAACTTGCATTCGATTTGTATTGTGCTTTAGAAAATACCATTTAGTGTTGGAGCGTTTGGAATTTTCAACAGTTACACTTTGTGATTTGGAACATTCAATGAGGTTTGTTACATATAATTTTTTTTCATCCCACGACATTATTCATAACGAGTCAAAAATTTCTTTACGAGTATCTTCTGTAAAATGGGAGCAAAATCTAATGGAACTTTTCTCACAGAACTTCGACTTACACGCTTCTTTCATTTCTCTGGGCTTTCTATAGCTTATATTTCCTTTAGATAAACCTTAATATTTCTGTCCTGTCATAAGTTTTTGCTGGTTATTAACCCTCACATTTTTTGTAGTATTACTCTCATTTCTGGTTGCACCACTTGCTAAATTATTTTCCGACATATTTTCACTATCCGAATCCATATTAATGATATGTAAGTTATTTGCTTAAAATTTAAACAATTCAATTATAGTTAAACACTGAGATCGCTAAAAAACACTTGTACTGTTTACTAAAAACTTTAATTGTGTTTACTGTGCTGTCTACTACAAAGCAAAACGGTGTAACGGGACAAGGCCGTGTTTGTATTGTGTGGTGTTTGTTGTTGTGTGTAGTTAGGGCTCTTTGCATTTATCAAAACGAACACTTTGTAGTAAGGGCCTTTTGTATTTCGTTAATAAAACAACTATTTTTAATCGTATGACTCTGTAATTTTGTATGAACATGTAGTTCGAATAAATATATTATAATCAATCAAAAAACCCATTTTGATTTTTTTATTATTTTAGCTAACGATATGTATATTCATATTGTGCAAACCAATTCGATTCAACGGTATAGGTCGTCAGATACTTTTTTAGCTTTGTCAGCGAATGAACCTTTTTCTAAACACCAAAATTCAAAACTTTATACATGTAGGCGCGAAAGTTATAGAAAGATATGATATGCCTGAGCAAAAGTGAATATATAACAAACATTTGAAAAATGGTAGAAACTGTCATAATTAAAACTCGCGCTACCAATTTCATTAGATAACTCAAATATTGGCTTCAATTATATAGCCCACACATTGACTGATATTTTCGAGTAAAACACAACTATAGGTACTGGGGTCCACATATTCAGTTCCTAGGGTCATCGGCAGTTTTGGTTGGAAATGAACAGTTTTGTTTCATAAGGTGGCATATACTAAAGGCATTATTCGTGAAAAGTTTGATCCCATTATATTAATTGTTTCTTGATTTGTGTACTGGAAAGTAAAATAATCAAGTGGAATTTAAAATTGTGCTATATGGGAAGTAGGCGTGGTTATTTTCGATTTCACTCATATTCACAGAGTGAAGTATGAATGTAATAAGAATGCCACGTTTCACATTTTGTTGAAATCGGTTGGTCGATTTCCGAGATGTGGGATATATATATGGATATATTTCATCAGTACGTAGGCGGTGCCACGCCCATCGTCCAGTTTTTACCCCGGCCCCTATAAAGTTTTGTCATGCCATTCCGACGGAAATTTTTTACTTTTCTGGCGCATTTAGTTATTTATTTAATGTGCTTTTAGTAGTTTTGAACAGTACCGTTATCTGGGGAGTGAGCGGGGTTATCTTCCGATTTCATCCATTTTCACACTGTCGGTAGGAATTCTTATAATATTCAAGTTTATCAAATTTGGCATGCTAACCTTGAATATTCGGTTATGTCAAAATGGATAAAACCAGATAGAAACCTTGGAACGGGAGGGCCTTCTTATCTCAACGAAAATTACAGAACATGTTTTACTCATAATATTGTATCTTTGTGCCTAAAATAACTATTACCAGGATTTTCGAACATCCGGCTGACCTTGCTCCATGTGATTGGTGATTGCATGTAGGGTACCTCTAAATGAAACCCAGGGAACATTTTTTTTAGTGTGTGGGTGAATAATAGTTAATAAATAAAATCGGGTCGATACTATTCCAACTCCCATACACTACGTATAATGAATTTAGTTTTTCTGACAAATCTTATGTCAAATTTATAAATTTGTTAGGATTCCGATCCTATGGTTGACGTTAGGCACCTAAATGTGGTAGTTGATTCTTGATAGTTGCAAGAGTATAAATTGTTTGGTTGCACCCGAACTTTGCCCTTTCCTACTTGTTTCTTATGAATTGTTGTTTAAAATTTGATGATTTTGTGGCGTTTACAATTAACTCTTGTTGAGTTATGACTCAAAAACATATTTTTATCCTCTTTATGAATTAAAAAACAAGTACGGAAGGGCTAAGTTCGGGTGTCACCGAACATTTTATACTCTCGCATGATAAAGTGATAATCGAGATTTCATTATCCGTCATTTACATATTTTTCAAATACCGTATTTGTGTAAAGTTTTATTCAAGATCAATCCGCAGAGCCTTTAGGTAGTGGAACACAGATATTAATCCTTAATATTTTCTTGGTTTGTCTTGATATCTCGTTTTGTATATTTCCAGTAGGAATAAAATAATTT
>NW_026089622.1:21947114-22010735 GCF_024586455.1 Bactrocera neohumeralis
TAGATGCACTAATCTAAAAAACTATAAAATATCAATGCGTTGGTATCTCAAAAATGCAATAAAAATATAATACATATTTACACATGTGTATGCACACTAAGCATACACACATATACATATATACATAGTTAAGAAATTAGAATTAAGAAATGTATTGAGGGAAGAAATTTTAATAAAGAAAACTAGAGTCAAAAGTGAACTCTCACAGTACAGACTTAAGCAAAGACTGTCTTAATCTGTATATGTGGATATGTGAACTTTATGCGTACGGTTTTTTAAAATCTGTTTACATGTACACATAATTATATGCATATGACTTTTAAGATTTTATCAAAACGAGATTTTATCAAAAAAAATTTTATCATTACGGGTATGGTTTTTAAAAATCTGTTTATATGTACATATAATTACATCCAAATGCGAATATCTGCGTCGGCTTGGTCTTCAAAATGTTATCAAAACCTCTCATGCCCGATATATACATATGTATCTATATTTATTTAGGTAATAATGGAAACTAGTAATAAGCCCCGATAATCGGGGGACTCCGTTATTTAAAATGAAAAAAGTAAAAAAAAAAAATTTTTATAAAAACTCAATTTATTCAAGTACTTCATGGAAAACTACATTCGTAGTGGTTTTATTTTGGTCGTAAGTCTTAACTTTGATATCTTGAGAAGATCGTACTCGACTCAATCTATCAATAGTCAAACCCCCAAGCGAACTATACTCCGGAAGAACTACGGAGTTTAGGGCAGCTTTGAAATAACTTGCCATAGATCCTGCATGACTATGGCTCTAATAAAACAGGTCAATTCATATACATACATACATTAACATTTAAAAATTCTTTTTTATCTATAACATTCACCTCTTCAGCAAACATTTGTAATTTGTAATATCCGTCATTCTCTTATTGTCATAGATAACTTGATTAGAATCTCTTTTCTTGCTCTCTCGCTTGCAGCTGATCTGTTTTCTGAGCTGGCAACAAAACACAATCAGGGTGCCGTCAACCAGCAGTTAGTGAAAAAAGCGGGATGCCAGAAAAGCAGCGCTATAATTACTTGACGAAATTAGTGTGAAATGAAACTGTGCAAACATATTTTGGCAAAATAAATGTTTATGTAAATTAATTAATGATTTCGCATTTTAGCATTTACATATATGTATATGTATGTATGCATTTTCAAAGTGTTTAATTTAGTGGTTTGTATAATTTATTAAATACCCAAGTTAATATTTTTCAGCAGTGGCATCATTGGCAAATGTTATAAAAAATGCGAGTTTTGACAGCTCTCTCTCGAACCAAAGAGTCTCGTATCAAGTTATCTATGCTTATTGTCATTTTGCTACCGAGCAGACAACATTGTTGTTGTTAGATTTCGCACTTGCGCCTTCGCGTATGTGGGTATGTGTGTAACGAAAGCAAATGACAGAAACATTTTTAATTATTCATTCTCTTACATATATGCTCTTTTCTGTAGAAGCGCTGCTTATATTAGCTTAATGTAAAAATTGAAGAACTTTAAACGCAAATATATCAAAAGTGGTTCAATGAATTTAAAATCTGTAAAATTTGTGCAAAGTTTCAGATCGCACACTTTAATTTGATGTATTATTTGTCTCTGTACGTTTTGTAGATCTCTGGAAATAAGCGCCTTGTCTTAGAATAATATATAGATATGACTTTATTATAAATTACAACAGATTTAATGGAATTTATCATTAAATAGGTTATATTGCGCATACATACATACATAGATATTCATATGATACATATGAGCTTTGTTATCAAATATATGGAGAATATCTATAAATGATATTCATAGTTGCGCATTGCAAATACGCGAATCTGCAAGCGTACATTTGTAAACATTGAAATTAGCATCACTTTTCTCATTTAACAATGAAAATGCTCTGCTATTTTCGACCCCTTCATGTTAAATATTGGTGAAATCCGTTAATAATATTTTTTTGGTGAAATCCACTAATAGAAAACTCAACCCATCCAAAAAGAGGAACGTGATGACAATCGGAACACCATGAACCTTCTCTATATTATACGTTCTCTGGATGTGCTATGCAAATGTCAATCGTAATGTCAACCACTACACTTCTTGGATAAATAGACAAATTTTTATACAATCAGTAATTGGTAGTTTTTCCATAAATTTTATTTTCAGATTATACTATTGTTTTTTACTCAATTTTATTTATTAATTCTATTTTCTTTATCGGTTTTACTTCTAATGCTCTACAATCGTTTTTTTTCGGTTGTATGTCGCTGTTGGAAGCAATTTTAATTTCGGCAAACTCTAATACTATGTTCGGACCGACATTGAAAACATCTTGAAAACACATTTGTGGGTTGTGGAATCTAAGTCGTTCGGACCGACAATGTGTGTTTTCGATGAGTTTTCACTGACAACTCACAAATTTCTTTTTTTTTTTTACATTTTGAGTAACAAGAATGGTAAGTTTTGGATGCCTTAATATTGACCCGCGAAGAGCACTAATTTTGTTTTGCCACAATTCAATGCATACGGTTTCTCCCGTATCACTCCACAAATTTATTTTTTTTGTATTTTTGCTTTTCCATTTTTCTATATCAATAGGGGGATTCTCTTGCACTTGCAAGATTGCACGATGACACAAAATGCAAAAATCCTATACCTGAATATGCGAGGCCAAGAGAGCACCCATTGATATATGAACGGCTTATTCGGTCAATTTATTGAGAATGACTATTGTGAATGATACATACTGCATACATTCTTAACAAAAAACTGTAACCAATCTTTATAATTTAAGATAGTAGTCCGGTAACTTATGCCTATTTTCATGACTTCTTTGGAGGGTTTTTATAGGAAAATAAAAATTAATTATCTTGAATATAACTGAAATCAAATATTCTTGATTATTCTTAATCTGTAGATATGTCATTCTGGTCGGATCTACTGAAGTTAAATTTCAAGGATAAATAACAAAATGGCGGACTTTGAAAAAAAGTCCTTTTATTATAGCAAAGAAAGGGTTGTAAAATAAAAAATTTGGTGAAAACGCGTTTAAAGTTCAACAACTTTGAGAGAGAGGACTCCGAGGCGCTTTAGGAAACTCGTTATAACTCCCGAAATATTTCGAATTTCCCTCTGAAATTTTCACAGTATATTTTCAAGACATTCTATTTTCAAATTAAGCAAAAAAAATTTTTCGATTTTTTGAACCCAAGTTACCAGACTACTACCTTAAGTAGAAATTATAAAATCTATTTAAAACTTACTTTCCTTAACAATTTAACAACGAAATATGTCTTTATGTAAAATGGCAGCTAAAACAGGGTTGCAATTATATTTCTACATGTCATTGCACGGAAATAAACATGGGTTTGTTCTAACATATTTTACAGCCATTGCAAATAATTTTCTGCGTGTTTGTTGTTGTGCCGTTGGATCAAGAGGAAAATTCTGCAATTCGTGCACCGTGCAAGGATTTTGCAAGAGCAAGAGAATCACCCTAATATGAACATCAAGTGACAGCTGCATTTGCATATGGAATGTAAACAAATATCAAGTGACAATTTAGGGACGACAAAATAATCTTCCATTAAAATCGACTATACTAGAGCAGGCACCGAAAATAATCAGTGGAATGTAAGTTTTCAAGTAGTTTTCAGCAAAAACTGGTTTTCAATTTGTTTTCGTTTGACAGATTTTACATAAACGAAAACAAAAGTTTTAGGGCGAAAACCAGTTTTTCCCACAAAAACATGTTTCCATTGTCGGTCCGAACATAGTATATAAGGCCTCGTCTACGTTTATAAATAATATGTTTCTGTTTCCTAAACATTCTTTTGTAATTTCGTTTTCTTTGTCTGATAACGATAATAATTTATAATATTCGATTTTGCCCATTGGATGACATATTTTAATTAATTCTTCCTTTATTTTTTCTAATTTATACAATATTTATTTTGAATTTGAATATTTTATTGGTATTTTGAATTATTTCACTAATTTTTTTGTTTGTTAATTTATTAATAACAACTTGCTTGTTGTTATTTTCTAAAAACATTATTCATCTTTTCTATCAAAATATTGTAATTTCTATAATCAGGATTTCGCGCAATCCATATCCAAGCCTATCCTATGAAATCAAATGATATTTTTATGTCTTTATTTATCTTATCGTATCTTTATTTTTTTGCCTGACTGAGAAGGGATGAAAGTATGGGTTTGAGAGGATAGTTCGGTATTCGATCGTTAACTGTTGTCTCTATATGTCGAATGGTGTTGTCATAGAATATAGAAATCAAATGATATTTTTATGTCTTTATTTATCTTATCGTATCTTTATTTTTTTGCCTGACTGAGAAGGGATGAAAGTATGGGTTTGAGGGGATAGTTCGGTATTCGATCGTTAACTGTTGTCTCTATATGTCGAATGGTGTTGTCATAGTCCTGCAATTGTATGAAATGTATAAATTTGAACGATCCAGTTTATAATTTTGTCGGCCCTGTGTCTACCATTGTCAATAGTTGGGAGAACGAGTAGTCTAGGATGTGAACATTGGAAGTTATAGATGTCAACATAGCTAATGTCACAGTCAAACTAAAAATTTAAATAGACTGGGATAAATTCAACTATAGTTGTTCTAAGTAATTATTTTTTCTTTTACTTTTTCATTTTTATATATATTTTTCTTTTTATCGTTTTATAAGACTTTTGTAAACTACTCTGCCTGATTCTCTTATAATTTTCAATGATTTGTTCCCCTTAACTATTTCTTTTTTGTAGCGATAAGTCAATTTTGCCCATATGTTTTGTTTATTTTTATATAGACTGACTGCCCTAAGGAGTAGTCTTTGAAAGTTGAACTGTTTTTATTATGAAACTCCAAGCCTTGTTCTTGTTTAAGCTTCAATCTTGTTATCTGGCTTTCTCAAATTGTTCGTGGTTTAGGTAAACTTTGCGTCCGAAAAGTTTTCTAGAGGTTTTTGTCCTATTACACTGTGGAACATTTTTGGGATTATTGTCTGGGGGGTGAGAAATTCCAAGTCAGGGTAATGGTACTAGGTCAGTATAGTAAAACCCTCAAAGGGTTTGGCGTTCGTATGTGTCAGTTTTTTTTTTAAGACCTTTTAAATTTTTTCCTTATCTTGATGTTTTTTCGCTTAGTTGTAAAATTTTGACAAAAACTTAGTTTAACATAACTCGCGAACCACAATTATTTTTTTCCAATTCATTAGACGGTTGTAGCAGCTTTTGCACACTATAACATAAGAACGCCAAACCCTTTGAGGGTTTTACTATACTGACCTAGTACCATCACCCTGACGTGGAATTTCTCACCCCCCAGATTAGCTGTTGTACTGTGAAATTTAAAAGGTCATAAAAAAAACTGACACATACGAACGCCAAGCCCTTTGAGGGTTTTACTATACTGACCTAGTAACATCACACTGACTTGGAATTTCTCACCCCCTAGATTAGCTGTTGTACTGTGTTATGGAATGGATTGTAAAATTGTATTCATAAACTGCTCTATCTAGTAATTCCTCCATGTCTTCGGTCTTTAAGCTTCTTAAACCGTTCAATTTGTTTATTAGCTTCGTTTGTGAGAGTTGTGTCCTTTAGATTTTAATCCTTCTAAGATGAAAATTATGGAGGGAGAATTGAATGCTTTTTCGTTATCAATAATTACAGTTTCTGGTATTCCAAATGTGAAGAGTATTTCTCTGAGCGGTTCGCGTATATCTTATGTTGATCTGGATTTAATTATTTTTGCCTGAGCATATTTGGAATATTTATCTATGGCTGTTAGTATTAATTTTTTTTGCTATACAGGGTTTGTCCGGAAAGTAATATGACTGTACTTCGGAACGTGCGCGCACTGACTGGATTCGGTATAGGGCATTCCTAGCTAACGAACGTGCGGCTGGTCAGTTGTCTCCGAGGCAGGACAAACATTTTCACGCGACGTGTTTCTGTGAGTGGTGCAAGCCGAATATGCAGCCTTCGTTAAATCAGAGGTACGGTATTAAACTCTGTTTGAAATTCAGTTAATCTGCGACGAAGACGTTTGATATTGTTAAGCTGGCTTACCCAGATGTTGCTTTAGCAAGAAGTAGTGTGTTTCGGTGGGAAGAAGTTGCTGAGGAAGATCGTGCTGGGAGACCTGCGATATCGACAAACACCGACAATGTGACTCGTGTGCGCAAAGAACTCAGAAAGTCAACTAAGTATTTGTTTAAGTGCTCAGATGTTTATCAAAATCTGTGGTTCATGACATTGTGACGGAGCACGTGAACATGCGCAAAGTGTGCACAAAAATGGTAACAAAGGTGCTCACTGACGAAAAAATTTGAAAATGTGCGGAAGTGACCCCAAATTTTTTAATAACGTAATCACAGGCGATAAGTCATCAGTCTTTGATTATGATCCCGAGACAAAAAGGCAAGAAGTTAAGTACAGTAGAAAAAAAGAAATTCATATACATATGTATATGTATATATATATATATATAGTATATAAATAAGGCGTAGTCAACAAAAGATGTGAAGTGAATTCAAATTGAACAAGTAAGGAAGGGCTAAGTTCGGGTGTCACCGAACATTTTATACTCTCGCATGATAAAGTGATAATCGAAATTTCATTACCAGTCATTTACATATTTTTCAAATACCGTATTTGTGTAAAGTTTTATTCCGCTATCATCATTGGTTCCTAATGTGTATATTATACAGAGAAGGCATCAGATGGAATTCAAAATAGCGTTATATTGAAAAAAGGCGTGGTTCTTAACCGATTTCACCCATATTTTGTACATGTCATCAGGGTGTTAAGAAAATGTTACATACCGAATTTCATTGAAATCGGTTTAGTAGTTCCCGAGATATGGTTTTTGGTCCATAAGTGGGCGACGCCACGCCCATTTTCAATTTTTAAAAAAAGCCTGGGTGTAGCTTCCTTCTGTTATTTCTTCCGTAAAATTAAGTGTTTCTGACGTTTTTTGTTAGTCGGTTAACGCACTTTTAGTGATTTTCAACATAACCTTTGTATGGGAGGTGGGCGTGGTTATTATCCGATTTCTTCCATTTTTGAACTGTATATGGAAATGCCTGAAGGAAACGACTCTATAGAGTTTGGTTGACATAGCTGTAGTAGTTTCCGAGATATGTACAAAAAACTTAGTAGGGGGCGGGGCCACGCCCACTTTTCCAAAAAAATTACGTCCAAATATGCCCCTTCCTAATGCGATCCTTTATGTCAAATTTCACTTTAATATCTATATTTATGGCTTAGTTATGACACTTTATAGGTTTTCGGTTTCCGCCATTTTGTGGGCGTGGCAGTTGGCTGATTTTGCCCATCTTCGAACCTAACCTTCTTATGGAACCAAGGAATACGTGTACCAAGTTTCATCATGATATCTCAATTTTTACTCAAGTTACAGCTTGCACGGGCGGACGGACGGACGGACAGACAGACATCCGGATTTCAACTCTACTCGTCACCCTAATCACTTTGGTATATATGACCCTACATCTGACTCTTTTAGTTTTAGGACTTACAAACAACCGTTATGTGAACAAAACTATAATACTCTCCTTAGCAACTTTGTTGCGAGAGTATAAAAATCTAATATATAAAATTTCCATGCCACAATGTTAGTTACCGTACTCCTTCGAAACGGTTATACCGATTTTCACCAAATTTTATATACGTTTTCAGTAGGTCTGAGAATCGACTACTATCTATTTTCCATACCCCTCAGCGATAAGGGTTGATCACCCACCAATTTTTTTTTAAATTTGTTTTTTTATAATGTGGCATTAAAAAATACATACCACCCTAAAGTTTTACTTTTTTATCACCAAACCTTTTTTATTTATAGCCGTTTTAGTAAAATAATTATTTTTCATCCCGCTCGATAGCTGATCAATTATAGTGTTTTTAACTGTACTTCGATTAAAAACCTAAAATTTTTTTTTAAGAAAATAAGCATTTATTTTTATTATTAAAGTTTAATCCTGATATATGCTTAGCGTTACCAATCTTAGATTCGTAAAATTTGCCGAGCCTTTATTGGTGAGTGAAGTGCCACACTATACCATAAACTGAAACCGGTCTCCTGTTTCACTCACACAATAAGGCTTCTCTCACTCCCTTTTTAGTTTTCGGCCATCATTATTGTTTATGTATCAAGTGCAGTAATAACGTTTAAAATTATCATATTGCTATCTCAATGTAATTCTCATAATAACTATTAATTATTACTATTTTATTCATAATAACAAAATGATTAATTTTAAAATTATTTGGCACGATTAGTTCAGTTAATCAAATTTTAGATAAACAAGTGATTTACATAACCTTAAAAGTACTCAACACGTGTCACGAGCTCCAACCAACAACGGCTTTTGTGCTGTAAGTATACTTCTATAATATAACAAGTAAGGAAGGGTTAAGCTCGGGTGTCACCGAACATTTTAAACTCTCGCATGATAAAGTGATAATCGAGATTTCATTATCCGTCATTTACATATTTTTTTATTTTGCTGTAAAATTAATTAGATTAGATAAATTTGTGGAGGATGGAGTCATGTGTAGAAGTTCACGCAAGTTAGGAAAGTTCTCTGATCTCCAGTCACTTGGGAGTGGCCAGAAACGATTCTTTTACACATGGCTCAAGCAGCTCACTACTTCCGGTCTTTGACCAAGTATCCTCTGGGTAGCCTAAGAACATCCGTTCGAAGGCGAAACATTCCCTACAAGGGTTGTGCGCTGGGTTTGGGACCCGCCACGTAAAAAACACCCCCAGTGAAGAGCTATAACCAGCCTCGGATGAGAGACCCCCCTTTTGATGACGACCATGGCAAACGAAATAAGGACTACGAATTGAGGTCATGCACCTGGAATGTCCGGTCCCTTAATTGGGAAGGTGCCGCTGCCCAGCTGGTTGATGTCCTCGTAAAAACAAAGGCTGACATCACCGCCGTCCAAGAAATGCGATGGACGGGACAAGGACAGAGACGAGTAGGTCCTTGTGACATTTACTACAGTGGCCATATAAAGGAGCGCAACTTTGGTGTAGGATTCGTGGTGGGAGAGAGACTACGTCGCCGAGTACTATCATTCACTGCGGTGAATGAACGTCTAGCCACAATCCGCATCAAAGCGAGGTTCTTCAACATATCGCTGATTTGCGCCCACGCCCCGACGGAAGAGAAGGACGATGTGACCAAAGATGCCTTTTATGAGTGCTTGGAGCGCACTTATGAAGGCTGCCCCGCCACGATGTCAAAATCGTGCTTGGCGACTTTAACGCCAGGGTGGGCAAAGAAGGTGTCTTTGGCACTACGGTCGGTAAATTCGGCCTCCACGACGAAACATCCCCTAATGGGTTGAGGCTGATTGACTTCGCCGGGGCCCGAAATATGGTTATCTGTAGTACTAGATTCCAGCATAAGAAGATTCATCAAGCTACCTGGCTGTCTCCGGATCGAAAAACTACCAACCAGATCGATCATGTTGTGATAGATGGAAGACACGTTTCCAGTGTTTTAGATGTGCTTGCGCTCCGAAGTCCTAACATCGACTCGGACCACTATCTTGTTGCAGCTAAGACTCGCACCCGCCTCTGTGCAGCAAAAACGCGCGCCACCAAACACGAGGAAGGTTCGACGTCGAGAAGCTGCAATCACAACAGACAGCCGAACGATTTTCTACTCGGCTTGCACTCCTGCTCTCTGAGAGCACTCGTCAACAACTCGGTATAAGGGAACTGTGGGACGGCATTTCAAACTCCTTACGTACAGCTGCAACCGAAACCATTGGTTTTCGGAAAGTGCAAAAGAACAGCTGGTACGACGAGGAGTGCCGTGTCGAAGCGGAGAGAAAACAGGCTGCCTACCTCGCAACGTTACGATCGACCACTACACGTGCGGGATGGGATAGATACCGAGAGTTGAAGAGGGAAGCGAGACGCATTTGTAGACAGAAGAAGAAAGAGGCTGAAATGCGTGAGTACGAAGAGCTTGATAAGCTGGCCGACAGGGGTAATGCTCGAAAATTCTACGAAAAAATGCGGCGGCTTACGGAAGGTTTCAAGACCGGAGCGTATTCCTGTAGAACCCCCAAAGGTGATCTAGTCACTGATGCCCAGAGCATACTTAAATTATGGAGGGAACACTTCTCCAGCCTGCTGAATGGCAGTGAACGCACAACACCAGGAGAAGGAGAACCCGATTCCCCAATCGATGACGATGGAGCAGACGTTCCATTACCCGACCATGAAGAAGTTCGAATAGCAATTGCCCGCCTGAAGAACAACAAAGCGGCAGGGGCCGACGGATTGCTGGCCGAGCTATTCAAACACGGCGGCGAAGAACTGATAGGGAGCATGCATCAGCTTCTTTGTAAAATATGGTCGGACGAAAGCATGCCCAACGATTGGAATTTAAGTGTGCTATGCCCAATCCATAAAAAAGGAGACCGCAAAATCTGCGCCAACTACCGTGGGATTAGCCTCCTCAACATCGCATATAAGGTTCTATCGAGCGTATTGTGTGAAAGATTAAAGCCCACCGTCAACAAACTGATTGGACCTTATCAGTGTGGCTTTAGACCTGGCAAATCAACAACCGACCAGATATTCATCATGCGCCAAATCTTAGAAAAGACCCGTGAAAGGAGAATCGACACACACCACCTCTTCGTCGATTTCAAAGCTGCTTTCGACAGCACGAAAAGGAGCTGCCTTTATGCCGCGATGTCTGAATTTGGTATCCCCGCAAAACTAATACGGCTGTGTAAACTGACGTTGAGTAACACCAAAAGCTCCGTCAAGATCGGGAAGGACCTCTCCGAGCCGTTCGATACCAAACGAAGTTTCAGACAAGGCGATTCCCTATCGTGCGACTTCTTCAACCTGCTTTTGGAGAAAATAGTTCGAGCCGCAGAACTAAATAGAGAAGGTACCATCTTCTATAAGAGTGTACAGCTGTTGGCGTATGTCGATGATATTGATATCATCGGCCTCAACACCCGCGCCGTTAGTTCTGCTTTCTCCAGGCTGGACAAGGAAGCACAGAAAATGGGTCTGGCAGTGAACGAGGGCAAGATAAATATCTCCTGTCATCAAACAAACAGTCGTCGCATTCGCGACTTGGCACTCACGTCACTGTTGACAGTCATAACTTTGAAGTCGTAGATAATTTCGTCTATCTTGGAACCAGCGTAAACACCACCAACAATGTCAGTCTAGAAATCCAACGCAGAATAACTCTTGCCAACAGGTGTTACTTCGGACTGAGTAGGCAATTGAGAAGCAAAGTCCTCTCTTGACAAACAAAAACCAAACTCTATAAGTCACCCATAATTCCCGTCCTCCTATATGGTGCAGAGTCTCTACGATGTCAACAACGGATGAGTCGACGTTGCGATTTTTCGAAAGAAAAGTTCTGCGAAAGATTTATGTTCCTTTGCGCGTTAGCCACGGCGAATATCGCATCCGATGGAATGATGAGCTGTACGAGATATACGACGACAGCGGCATAATTCAGCGAATTAAAAGACAGCGGCTTCGCTGGCTAGGTCATGTTGTCCGGATGGACGAAAACACTCCAGCTCTGCAAATATTCGACGCAGTAACCGCCGGGGGAAGCAGAGGAAGAGGAAGACCTCCACTCCGTTGGAAGGACCAAGTGGAGAAGGACCTGGCTTCGCTTGGAATATCCAATTGGCGCCACGTAGCGAAAAGAAGAAACGACTGGCGCGCTGTTGTTAACTCGGCTATAATCGCTTAAGCGATTCCTACGCCAATTAAGAAGAAGAAGATAAATTTGTGTACTTTGAGTATTGAATTGTATTTTAATTTCCTAATGTATACATAAGTATATTATACAGAGAAGGCATCAGATGGAATTCAAAATAGCGTTACATTGGAACAAGTCGTGGTTGTGAACCGATTTAACCCATATTTCGTACATGTCATCAGAGTGTTAAGAAAATATTATATACCGAATTTCATTGAAATCGGTTTAGTAGTTCCGGAGATATGGTTTTTGATCCATAAGTGGGCGACGCCACGCCCATTTTCAATTTAAAAAAAAAAAAACCTGGGTGCAACTTTCTTCTGCCATTTCTTCCGTAAATTTAGTGTTTCTGACGTTTTTTGTTAGTCGGTTAACGCACTTTTAGTGATTGTCAACATATCCTTTGTATGGGAGGTGGGCGTGGTTATTATCCGATTTCTTCCATTTTTGAACTGTATATGGAAATGCCTAAAGGAAACGACTCTATAGAGTTTGGTTGACATAGCTATAGTAGTTTCCGAGATATGTACAAAAAACTTAGTAGGGGGCGGGGCCACGCCCACTTTTCCAAAAAAATTACGTCCAAATATGCCCCTTCCTAATGCGATCCTTTGTGCCAAATTTCACTTTAATATCTTTATTTATGGCTTAGTTATGACACTTTATAAGTTTTCGGTTTTCGCCATTTTGTGGGCGTGGCAGTGGGCCGATTTTGCCCATCTTCGAACCTAACCTTCTTATGGAGCCAAGAAACACGTGTACCAAGTTTCATTAAGATATCCCAATTTTTACTCAAGTTACAGCTTGCACGGACGGACGGATGGACAGACAGACATCCGGATTTCAACTCTACTCGTCACCTGGATCACTTTGGTATATATAACCCTATATCTGACTCTTTTAGTTTTAGGACTTACAAACAACCGTTATGTGAACAAAACTATAATACTCTCCTTAGCAACTTTGTTGCGAGAGTATAAAAATGAATTTCTAGATGTTCGTTGAAGTTTAAAGATGGTTTTTGCGGCGAGAAAAATTCATATAATTGCCGGAAAACCCCTAAAAACAGCCCTGTTCTTTTTCCCATACAAACAAATGAATGTTTGTTTTTTCAGTAGCGCGAAGGCTCGAGAACGGCTGAACCAATCCTGATGAAATTTTCAGAGGTTGTTCACTGCAGATCGGGGAAGATATAAAAATAAAAGTACCGCATGCTTTTTTTGAGGAAAGGTCGAAAAATTGGAATAGTCCAAAATGTAACTTTTTTCATAATCGTTCAAATTTATCGTTTGCTTTCTTTATTCCGGCTATTCAAAAGATATATTATTGAAAATTACTCAGTGAAAACGTTATGTGTGTTTCACACAAAGTGATATTTGTTACGATGCCACAAAGAGGTCGCGCTAATATCGGTAGGCGTTCTTTTTGGCATCAACATACATTGGCAGCCCAAAGCACATGATCGAGTACTCCCAGGATGCGATGACATGCGAGTGGAATTATGGATCGCGGTCAATCAGCAAGCGATCGTCACGATGTCACAGCACGACTTTTCAAATAACAGTTACGATGTTTGATAGACTTTATCTTGAAGCAACGTATATGTGGTGCTGTTCAATGCTCTATGTACTCTGTTGAGTGGATTGTGGATGGAGGATGGTGGTTACACCAGATCAAATTGATAAAATCGAAGCGATGAAAACCAATATGGTTCATGGACCTTGCAGGCACCACAATCTCACTTCGGTTTGTATGTCTGACAATAAATGCACGAAACCCTATCCACGTGCTTTTTTTCGGAAACGCAAACTGGAAATGATGGATATCCACTCTATCGGCGTCGTGAAATCAATAAGATACGTTTGTAAGTAGGTCACCAACCGGAAGCAGCATGGCGGTTATTGGTCTTGAATGAAACGGTTAATACGTGAGCTGCAATAAAGCGCTTTAGAGGATATTTACTTTTGCAATTCATGAACATTTTCCGACTGTTGTGCATCTCACAATTCATTTGGAGATGGCCAAAGAGTGTATTTCAACCCAGAGAATACAGTATAGCCAGTGAAAACAGCGCCAGCAACAAAATTAACATTGACGAGTTTTTTCTCAATTTTCGACAGTAATCCATTTGCGAAAATATTGCTCTATTCGGAAATGCCCTGATATTCTACATGAAATGCATCATCGATGATATGGTTACGCATAAAACAAGGCCAACCAGTAAATGGACATCCAGGTGTGTTCTCAATTCACGCATTAGGACAAATTTACACAATCCACCCGAAAAACGACGATTGCTTCTATCTTCGGTTGCTATTGATTAAAGTACGCGGTTCAACTTCATTTCAGTCATTGCGTACTGTGAATGGTACGTACTGTGCAATTTTTTGAGAAGCATGCCAGCAAATACAATTGCTGGAACATTATAATCACTGGAATCAAATGATGGACGCTGCCATAGCTACTTCGCATGCCACTGAAGTTGGCACACTTTTCGCGATGATCAATTTTAGGATACGAACAGAAATGACATTGCCGAAGACATTTTACATCGTATCCGCTAAGTGTTGGAAATGGGCAAATTCCGGTTGATACTTCCAGTGGCTTGATATCACTTCACCTACCTTTTGTCAATACACATCAACGAAAGATGTACTCATAACGAATGTTTATCCGAACGGAGGCCAAATTATCATAGCTACGATTCCTTGAGTGCACTGCAATTTCAGCTGCCAAAAAAACCGATGTTAATGACTTCATTTAGGACATTCAAAGTCAAATCCCGGGTTTTTTTTTTGACAACGAAAACGGCGCCGTGAATTATTTAGTGGAATTTCAAAAGTCCTATAGTCCTGACGGACGACAGCGCTAATATGCATTAGCGGGCTTAATTTACATTTACTTGCACATTTGACCCATGTTAATACAAGTTTGTAATGCACAAGAATTGCGTGCATTTAGCAAAATTTGCCAAATTTGAGTAGGCAACACTGCTAAAAAATGGACGATTTTTGTTATTTTTGACAGATGTCGCTTGAAGTCTGCCGCCTCCTTTGCGTTTACAGCATCAGAGGTAAGCAGTTTTATATATATATACTAAATTATGTGGAAGTATATTAACAAAAACTAATTTTAATATATTTAGTTAGCACAAAATAAACAACGCACAGTTTGCTATCAATTTTTCTATTATTCTTAACTTTTTCGCACTCTTTTTCCGCATTACAATCAATTATTGCTTTTAATTTCACTCTATTATTTTTTAACGTTGTTAATACTAAATGAATTTTTCTGTAAAATTTATATTGATTTTCCAAAAATAAAAAAATGTCTATTAATAATTTATCTTATTCATTTTTAGATCACTTTTTTTTAAATAAATGAACAAATTTCACTATCAGCTGTCTAAATGCACAAGTCTACCGTCTGCCACCGTAAAATTACAATGCATATTTGCGCTGCTTAAGGCGCATTAATTTTGCTCGTCTGTCAGGGCTATTACTATGCGGCCGCATCATTTGCGTCTCAAAGTTGAGTCTGTCATTATTATGTTTCGCAATTTTCATGCGCCGAATCTGTGTAATGGAACTCGACTGATTGTAACGCAGCTATCGAATACTAGGTGGCAGAATGCTCGATTCCTTTGAGTTCCAACGATTTGACATTTCAGTTCAAACGTATTCCGTTTACAGTGAAAATTGAATTTGAGATGACAATCAACAGGACACAAGGATAGTCGAATAGGGTGTGGTAAAAATTTGGAAATGCTACGTTTTCACACGGCCTGCTATACGTGGCCTGTTCATAAGTTCGAAACCCATCTTCTTTATACATTTACGCACCGGAACAGAAACCAAAAAATATTGTTTATCAAGCTGCGCTACATTGAAAAAAAATCTAGAAAAATCGCAAATAAATGATTTGAACACAAAATATAGTACATTTAACTGTTTTTTATTTCAAAACACATAATTTCACGCAAGACAACACCTGCGGGGTCAGCTAGTAAATTTATAAAATAAAAAATCTGAGATAAAAACAAGTATTCAGAGCAGTAAAGTGTATATAAATACAAAACCCAAAACTCTGTGAAAAATTAATGAAAAAAACAAGAAAGCAATTCTAACTCTTCTAATAAAACGTAATAAATATAAATAAATATAAAATGGCTTAAACTAAAAACAAACAAACAAAGAATATGTACATACATATATAACAAACATAAAACAACCATATAAAAAAAGCGCAGTGTGCTAAAATTAAACAACAAAAGTGTAGCGGCAACCAAAAAATATACATACACATATGTATATGTACATAAAATATAATAAAATTATTTCCAAAAATCAGAAAAGAGATGACAAATAGTTAACATTATAAAAACACAAACAACAAGAAGGAAATTACCTTAGGTGAAAATAGAAATATACTTACATGTATTTAGAATAAATTTTCGATATCTAACTAAAAAAGTAAATGCAAAATTTGAAAATAAATAAACGGTGCTGTAAAGTAGCACGAAATATTACAAAATAAATTTATTAAAGCTTATACAAAAACGTCAGTTTAACAAAATATACATAATTTGTAAGAACTATACAAAATAGCTATTAACACATATATAATATTAGCACAAACATTTCGTGCATACTTGGGTACAAATAGCGAATTGATCTCTTTAACGAGCTTTTAATTGCTTAAGAACAAAAACATAATCATAAAATCATAGAAACAATTTGTGTATACTTATGGAAAAAGCGTATTGATATCTTCAACGACCTCTCAATTGCACAAAACATATGTACATAAGTACCTTCACACGCACACACATACATACATACAAGTCCAAGTGTTAGTGTGTACCTACATATATAACAACGTAAGAACCTAAAAAATATACATAAAGAAAAACTGCGTATTCAATAATTAAATTAACAAATTGAATAACAAAAACTTTAACATATAATATAACAAAATGGTAAATAACGAAAAAAATTTAAATACACCTGTAGGAGCTACACGCTCAAAACAGGTTGTTAAATTTATTTCACAATGTGACAGTTCATTAAGATCCTGCTCTAGATTTGCCTCTTCATGAAAACTCTGAATCGGCATTAGAAATCAAATATAACATTTTTCGGACTCGTCTCTAAGTGGTTCATGACGCCATAGTATGTAGAGTCTGACGACTCAGATCTGCCACATAATTTTAAATAATCGGCTTACGACATTTGCGAAAATTGCTTAGACCAATATAAAGAAATAAACGCAATGATCTCCGATCAATTAAAGCTAATAAAATCAATTGCACGTACTCCTCATCTGAGAGTAGAGCTGCCACAAATAGAAAGTCAAAAGGCAAGTTTAGGCATCCCCGTCGAAGTGCCCGCATGTGACACAAAAATATTTTTTGGAGGTTATGAAGAATGGCTGTCCTTCCGGGACATGTTTACAGCCGTATACATCAACCATACCAAACTATTGAAAGCGCAAAAATTTTATCACCTCCCATACAAAACTAAAAGTCAAGCAGGGGTAATATGTAGTAAAACAGTTCGCTCTTAATGACTATAATTTCATTTTGGCAAAAACGCAATCCTTCACATATGAACAGAGAAAGCAAACGTTGTGCGAACCATGTAAAAGAGGGCATAAACTTAAATCTTGCGAGAAGTTTAAAAACTTTAGGATTAACGAACGAAATAATTTTGTCAGGTCAAAAAGACTCTGCAAAATTTGCTTGTCACTTGCCCATACATATAAAAATTGCAAAAGCAAATTTAATTGCTTATATTGTCATAAAACACACCACTTCATTACAGCAGATATCCCAACTCACTCCAAATAAGCGCTTACACAAAAAGAACCACGGGTTCAATTGCAAAAGCAAATCACGAAATCCACAATTCTAAAAATTGCCAAGAGACGCAAAGTGGACTAGTTACAGAACCAGTTACCACCATTCCAACTCAAGTTGAGGACAAATCCCTTAACTTCCAACCATAACAAACAAAACTAAAGAAGATCAGTATTGTTAGGACTTCTCTAAGCCACAGCTACTCGATTCAATAATGGCCGCCAAAAACGATACAAAATCCTGATACAAAAATCTTGAGTTATATGAGGTGCTACTACTTGCCAAATTAATGCAAATGCACTTAAACACAACATATAACAGAATTGTCTCAAAAGGATAGAGAATCGACACTTCTCATAAAATATTGCTTAATTAATAGTTTCCTAAATTCTCAAATTGAATAAATAAAACATAAAGTCAATGCTCGTAGACTAACAAAAGCAGAGGTAGCTCTTATCGTCCCTACATAAGTGCTCTTCTTAAGGGTAGTTGATGGGAAGCTGTTGTACAACTGGAACATCCCACTGAAAGAAAAAACTTTTAAAATTACCACATGCCGTTCGCAATTCACGGCCACTCTGCCGTGGCGTCGCGATATTTCATAATAATAAAGAAAATGCAAACAATGCAAAACTGGGGCCCCGTATGTTTAAATGAGTTAAGCCTCCCCCCACTCTACCTGGAAAAACTGGCACACCCTAACAATACACCACACTCCTACACTAACATAATTCACCACACTTAAGAATAATATCACACGCAATAACTGAGAAGAACATGCACGAAGACATCACTTATACGGACAACCGCAACTAAAAACAAAGGACTGGATCATCGCGCTCGTCCGCTCGCCATGGATTTCACTTTTTCTTGACCCCGTTTAAACATGAACAATTTTCCGATTTGGCCCATTATGTTTTCAGAAGTAAGTATTCCATTAATTACAGAAGGTTTTATAGTATGTATCATTTTAACATGTTATACACTACTGTGAACAAGTTGAAAGGTAAATTTGGTTCATTTCATCTCCTTCAAAGTAATCCCCTCCCACTGCAATACACTTATGCCAACGAATTTTCCAGTCATCATAGCACTTGGAGCCTTCTTCGATTCAGCTTTTATATCCTCAATTGACTCAAAACGGTGTCCTTGGAGGGGTCAAGAGAATTTGCCGAATAGCCAGAAGTTACACGAAGGTAAATCAAGCGAATGCGGTGGTTGCGGCACGATATTAGTTGAAAATGTGGCGAAATGATCACAGATAACTAATGCAGTATGATATGGTGAATAATCGCACTTCTCTGTTCATTAATTCAGACATAGTAAAAATCGTGGAACTCACTTTTAGAGCCTCATAAAACGAGGCGCATCCCAAATACTGTTGAATATTTTGACGTGAAATTTAGCACAGATGTCACTAACAGTACTACCAACTTACAGAAAAAAAATTTACCGATTCGAAAAACACGCAAAGTATAAATTAAAAATTCACCTTTCAAGTACGTCATGAGTGGTATTATGTGATGTAATTATATGTCTGCGGTATGTCGGAAAGGATATTTTCAATTCGTGAGAATTTTCTAGTTCTTTAAGTAACCATATTTGGTTTTTAAATACGTTGATATGCTCTCTGTTGCCTGAACTTTCATCGGAGTGTGTTACTATTATTGATGATTTCGTAATGTTCGTTCTGCCTGATTTGTATCTGATTTCGTGGTCGTATTCTGCTAGGATGACTTTCTATCTTTTAAGTTTTAAATTGCCGTTTTTGTGGCTTGCTCCGTACGTTAGGTGTTGGTGATTGGAATTGTCATTTTTAACTGATAAAGCAGTCGTCTCAATGTCAGATTCTTATAGATTTAATGGAAACAGCTTTTCAGATTTACTATATTACTGAAAAAAATTACTTTTGCCTAGTTGTGCCAACACTTCATTTATCTCAGTGATTGGGCAACGATCGTCTATTGCGATTGAGTTAAGCTTTCTGAAATCTATAACTAACCTGTGTTTTTTCGTGAATGCGTCCTGTTTTTTTGGAACGATCCAAATTTGTGAATTATATGGGGAACGGGAAGGCCTTATGATTCCTTCGACCAGCAATTCTTTTATTGGCTTTTCTACTTCTTCTTTTAGAGACATGGGGTATGGATAATACTTTGTATAAACTGTTGTAACGGAGTTGGTTCTAATATTCGCAATGACTTTTGTAGTATACAAAAGTTTTTCATTATGGTCTTAGAAAAGGTCGAAATGTTTGAAAACTTTTCATGTGGTTATCTCGGATAATGACGTGATTTAAGTCTTGTGACGATAGTTGTTTTAGTTTTATTCCATATGAGTCTTTTATGGCCATGAAATTATCTTTAGTATGAATGTTTGCGGATAGTATCATACTTTAAGAGTATTACTGCCAAGTATTGCATGAAAAGATGTGAGAGAAGCTGGATATTTGGTAGGCTAAACAGGTTGGCGTACGTACGATGAGTGATTTCTATTCTACCAATGAATTTTCAAAAATGTTCTTGTCATTTTGGATTTTCTTTTTTGCCATATGTTGCTGTATGTAATTTTTGTTAGATTCTGTGTCCACTGAAATTTTAATCGTGTCACCACTCTAGGTTCTACAATATATGTAAGTAAGGCAAGGAAGAGTTTTTCAGCCTAAATAACAAATGTCTGAAAAGTTGTTGTTATCGTAGTTGTACTGATCGTGTTTGTTAGTTTTGGTATTCAAGATTTCAAAAGAGTAATATTCATTGTGGTTGTCGAACATAAGTTTCCAGAAAAGGAGCTTCGGCGCGCTCTACGCTCGTATTTACTTAAAAATTTCTTTATTGTTTAGTTGGTGGACGTGTTAGATGAGATTTTTCCTGTCTTTTCCTTGCTTATTGAAAATTCGGCCTATTCGTTTACTGCATTCGTCCTTATGCTAGGATCGATATTCACTGGCTCCGGTTTCGGTTGTGATTTTGGTGGTGCTGCTCGTGGAGGTTGGTTATAACATGGGCTATGTTGCTGTGTTTTTTGAGAAGGGTTGTGGGTTATGTGTTGGTGGTTTTTGCTGTGGTCTCATAAAGGGGCTTGGGTTGTGGAGGTATTGCTATGGTATTGAACATATTTTAGTGGGTCTATATGATTGTATAGGCGATGGCAGATATGCCAACTCCGGGATAAATTGATGAGGTTTAGTATGATTCCTTGGTGGTAGTGGTAGTGGTGACTTAAAGTTCTAATCATTAAATCCATTTCGATAGTTAGCATGGTTGCTTCTGAACTTTCGATTTTCCAATTTGAGATTTCTGTGCTTCTGTAAGGTCTCTTGTTTCTTTTATACCCAACAGTCGTGGAAGATCTCCATTGAGAATGTATGAAGGGCTTTTATTCTGTATGATTCAGTGAGTAGTCGAACGGACTCTTGGTTAACGTCTATGCAACCTAATTAGCTTAGCTTGATCAAAGGATAAATGCGAGTATTGGAGGATGGAGTTATGTGTAGAAGTTCACGCAATTGAGCAAAGTTCTCTTATTGCCATTCACATGAGAGTGGCCAGAAAGGATTCCTCTACATATGGCTCAAGCAGCTCACGATTTCCGCACTGTGATCAGGTATTCTCTGAGTAACCAAAGAATATCCGTTTGAAAGCGAGCTAAAATGAGAAGGCGAAACATTCCCTCCCCAGGATTGTGTCCGCCACGTAAAAAACGACCCCAATGAAAAGGAAACAACAGCCTCTGATAAGTGACATAACATGCACCTGGAATGTCCGCTCCCTTAATTGGGAAGGTGTCACTGCCCAGCTGGACAAAGCCAGAGGCGGGGCGCAAACTCGGTGCGGAATTCGTGATGGGACAGAGACAGAGACTCCATCGCCGAGTACTGTCATTCACTCCGGTGGTTGAACGTCTAGCCACGGTCCGCATCAAAGCGGAGTTCTCCAACATATCACTTATTGGCGCTCACGCTCTGATGGAAGAAAGGGATCAGGTGACTAAAGATGTATTCTATCAGCGCTTGGAGCGCACCTATGAGAGCTTCTCCGTCACGATCAAAATCGTGCTCGGTTACTTTAACGCCAGGGTGGGCAAAGAAGGTATCTTTGGCACAACAGTCGGTAAATTCAGACTCCACAAGGAAATATCCCCAAACGGGCTGAGGCTGACCGCATTCGCCGGGGGCCGGAAATATGGTTATCTGTAGCACCATTTTCCCGCATAGAAATATTTACCAAGCTACCTGGCTGTCTCCGGTTCGAAAAGCCACCAACCAGATTGATCATGATGGGATAGACGGAAGAAATGTTTTCAGTGCTTCAGATGTGCGTACGCGCCGAGGTCGTAACATCGACTCGGACCACTATCTTGTTGCAGCCAAGATACCCAAATGCCTCTGTGCAGCGAAAAAACACAAAAGCAAACACAAGGAAGGTTCGACGTCGAAAAGCTCCAATAACAACAAACAGTCGAACGATGTTTATCTACTCGGCTTGCACTCCTGCTCTCTGAGAGCACTCATCAGCAACTCGTTATAAGAAAATGTGTGACGGAATTCAAGCTTTTTACGTAGAGCTGCAAACGAAACCATTAGTTTTCGGAAAACGCAAATACTACGCTGGTACTATTAGGATTACCTCCTCAGGGGTACCAAGTGCCGTGTCGCAGGGGAGAGAAAGCAGACTGCCTACCTCGCAACGTTACGATCGACAACAGTACGTGCGGAATGGAATAGATACCGAGAATTAAAGAGGGAAGCGAGACGCATTTGCAGACAGAAAAAGAAAGAGGCCGAAATGCGTGAGTACGAAGAGCTTGACAAGCTAGTCGACAAGGGTAATGCTATAAGATTCTACGAAAAGATGCGGCGACTAACAGAATGTTTCAATACCGGAGCATACTCTTGTAGAGGTGATCTAGTGTCCGATGCCCAAAGTATACTAAAACTATGGAGGGAACACTTCTGCAAACTGCTGAATAGTAGTGAAAGAATAACGCCAGGAGAAGGCAAACCTGGTTTCACAATCGATGACGATGAAACAGACGTTCCATTGCCCGACCATGAAGAAGTTCGAAAAGCAATTACCCGCCTGAAGAACTACATACAAAGCGGTGGGGACCGATGGAGCATGCATCAGCTTTTTCTGAAATACAGTCGGACGAAAGCATACCTAAAGACTGGAATTTAAGTGTGCTCTGCCTACTCCACAAAAAGAGAGATTCCACAATCTGCGCCAAATACCGTGGGATAAGTCTCCTCATCATCGCGTATAAGATTATGAATATAGAGCGTTTTGTGTGAAAGATTAAACCCCACCGTCAACAGCTCTCCAGGTATTCACCATGTGCCAAATCTTCGAAAATACCCGTGGAAAGAGAATCGACACACACCACCTCTTCGTCGACTTTGTAGCTGCTTTGACAGCACGAAAAAGAGCTTTCTCCAGACTGGATAATGAAGTGAAGACCATGGGTCTGGTAGTAAACGAAGGCAAGACGAAATATCTGCAGTAATCAAACATTCAGTCGTCACACTACCGACTAAGCTCTCATGTTACTGTTTACAGTTATAACTTTGAAGGTGTAGATAATTTCGTCTATCTTGGAACCAGTGTCAACACCAACAATAATGTCAGCCTCGAAATCCAACGCAGAATAACTCTTACCAACAGGTGCTACTTCGGTCTGAGTAGGCAATTGAGAAGTGAAGTCCTCTCTTGACTTCGACGCATTACCCGACGGGGGAAGCAGAAGAAGAGGAAGGCCTCCACTCCGTTAGAAAGACCAAGGCTTCGCTTGTTATATCCAATTGTTGCCACATAGCCAAAAGGGGAAACGACTGGAGCGCTGTTGTTAAAATATTTAAAGATATTAAAGTGAAATTTGGCACAAAGGATCGCATTAGGGAGGGACATGTTTGGACGTAATTTTTTGGAAAAGTGGGCGTGGCCCCGCCCCCTACTAAGTTTTTTGTACATATCTCGGAAACTACTATAGCTATGTCAACCAAACTCTATAGAATCGTTTCCTTCAGGCATTTCCATATACAGTTCAAAAATGGAAGAAATCGGATAATAACCACGCCCACCTCCCATACAAAGGATATGTTGACAATCACTAAAAGTGCGTTAACCGACTAACAAAAAACGTCAGAAACACTAAATTTACGGAAGAAATGGCAGAAGAAAGTTGCACCCAGGCTTTTTTTTAAAATTGAAAATGGGCGTGGCGTCGCCCACTTATGGATCAAAAACCATATCTCCGGAACTACTAAACCGATTTCAATGAAATTCGGTATATAATATTTTCTTAACACTCTGATGACATGTACGAAATATGGGTTAAATCGGTTCACAACCACGACTTGTTCCAATGTAACGCTATTTTGAATTCCATCTGATGCCTTCTCTGTATAATATACTTATGTATACATTAGGAAATTAAAATACAATTCAATACTCAAAGTACACAAATTTATCTTCTTCTTCTTAATTGGCGTAGGAATCGCTTAAGCGATTATAGCCGAGTTAACAACAGCGCGCCAGTCGTTTCTTCTTTTCGCTACGTGGCGCCAATTGGATATTCCAAGCGAAGCCAGGTCCTTCTCCACTTGGTCCTTCCAACGGAGTGGAGGTCTTCCTCTTCCTCTGCTTCCCCCGGCGGTTACTGCGTCGAATATTTGCAGAGCTGGAGTGTTTTCGTCCATCCGGACAACATGACCTAGCCAGCGTAGCCGCTGTCTTTTAATTCGCTGAATTATGCCGCTGTCGTCGTATATCTCGTACAGCTCATCATTCCATCGGATGCGATATTCGCCGTGGCTAACGCGCAAAGGAACATAAATCTTTCGCAGAACTTTTCTTTCGAAAAATCGCAACGTCGACTCATCCGTTGTTGACATCGTAGAGACTCTGCACCATATAGGAGGACGGGAATTATGGGTGACTTATAGAGTTTGGTTTTTGTTTGTCAAGAGAGGACTTTGCTTCTCAATTGCCTACTCAGTCCGAAGTAACACCTGTTGGCAAGAGTTATTCTGCGTTGGATTTCTAGACTGACATTGTTGGTGGTGTTTACGCTGGTTCCAAGATAGACGAAATTATCTACGACTTCAAAGTTATGACTGTCAACAGTGACGTGAGTGCCAAGTCGCGAATGCGACGACTGTTTGTTTGATGACAGGAGATATTTATCTTGCCCTCGTTCACTGCCAGACCCATTTTCTGTGCTTCCTTGTCCAGCCTGGAGAAAGCAGAACTAACGGCGCGGGTGTTGAGGCCGATGATATCAATATCATCGACATACGCCAACAGCTGTACACTCTTATAGAAGATGGTACCTTCTCTATTTAGTTCTGCGGCTCGAACTATTTTCTCCAAAAGCAGGTTGAAGAAGTCGCACGATAGGGAATCGCCTTGTCTGAAACTTCGTTTGGTATCGAACGGCTCGGAGAGGTCCTTCCCGATCTTGACGGAGCTTTTGGTGTTACTCAACGTCAGTTTACACAGCCGTATTAGTTTTGCGGGGATACCAAATTCAGACATCGCGGCATAAAGGCAGCTCCTTTTCGTGCTGTCGAAAGCAGCTTTGAAATCGACGAAGAGGTGGTGTGTGTCGATTCTCCTTTCACGGGTCTTTTCTAAGATTTGGCGCATGATGAATATCTGGTCGGTTGTTGATTTGCCAGGTCTAAAGCCACACTGATAAGGTCCAATCAGTTTTTTGACGGTGGGCTTTAATCTTTCACACAATACGCTCGATAGAACTTTATACGCGATTCTAAGGATGCTTATCCCACGGTAGTTGGCGCAGATTTTGCGGTCTCCTTTTTTATGGATTGGGCATAGCACACTTAAATTCCAATCGTTGGGCATGCTTTCGTCCGACCATATTTTACAAAGAAGCTGATGCATGCACCTTATCAGTTCTTCGCCGCCGTGTTTGAATAGCTCGGCCAGCAATCCGTCGGCCCCTGCCGCTTTGTTGTTCTTCAGGCGGGCAATTGCTATTCGAACTTCTTCATGGTCGGGTAATGGAACGTCTGCTCCATCGTCATCGATTGGGGAATCGGGTTCTCCTTCTCCTGGTGTTGTGCGTTCACTGCCATTCAGCAGGCTGGATAAGTGTTCCCTCCATAATTTAAGTATGCTCTGGGCATCAGTGACTAGATCACCTTTGGGGGTTCTACAGGAATACGCTCCGGTCTTGAAACCTTCCGTAAGCCGCCGCATTTTTTCGTAGAATTTTCGAGCATTACCCCTGTCGGCCAGCTTATCAAGCTCTTCGTACTCACGCATTTCAGCCTCTTTCTTCTTCTGTCTACAAATGCGTCTCGCTTCCCTCTTCAACTCTCGGTATCTATCCCATCCCGCACGTGTAGTGGTCGATCGTAACGTTGCGAGGTAGGCAGCCTGTTTTCTCTCCGCTTCGACACGGCACTCCTCGTCGTACCAGCTGTTCTTTTGCACTTTCCGAAAACCAATGGTTTCGGTTGCAGCTGTACGTAAGGAGTTTGAAATGCCGTCCCACAGTTCCCTTATACCGAGTTGTTGACGAGTGCTCTCAGAGAGCAGGAGTGCAAGCCGAGTAGAAAATCGTTCGGCTGTCTGTTGTGATTGCAGCTTCTCGACGTCGAACCTTCCTCGTGTTTGGTGGCGCGCGTTTTTGCTGCACAGAGGCGGGTGCGAGTCTTAGCTGCAACAAGATAGTGGTCCGAGTCGATGTTAGGACTTCGGAGCGCAAGCACATCTAAAACACTGGAAACGTGTCTTCCATCTATCACAACATGATCGATCTGGTTGGTAGTTTTTCGATCCGGAGACAGCCAGGTAGCTTGATGAATCTTCTTATGCTGGAATCTAGTACTACAGATAACCATATTTCGGGCCCCGGCGAAGTCAATCAGCCTCAACCCATTAGGGGATGTTTCGTCGTGGAGGCCGAATTTACCGACCGTAGTGCCAAAGACACCTTCTTTGCCCACCCTGGCGTTAAAGTCGCCAAGCACGATTTTGACATCGTGGCGGGGCAGCCTTCATAAGTGCGCTCCAAGCACTCATAAAAGGCATCTTTGGTCACATCGTCCTTCTCTTCCGTCGGGGCGTGGGCGCAAATCAGCGATATGTTGAAGAACCTCGCTTTGATGCGGATTGTGGCTAGACGTTCATTCACCGCAGTGAATGATAGTACTCGGCGACGTAGTCTCTCTCCCACCACGAATCCTACACCAAAGTTGCGCTCCTTTATATGGCCACTGTAGTAAATGTCACAAGGACCTACTCGTCTCTGTCCTTGTCCCGTCCATCGCATTTCTTGGACGGTGGTGATGTCAGCCTTTGTTTTTACGAGGACATCAACCAGCAGGGCAGCGGCACCTTCCCAATTAAGGGACCGGACATTCCAGGTGCATGCCCTCAATTCGTAGTCCTTATTTCGTTTGCCATGGTCGTCATCAAAAGGGGGTCTCTCATCCGAGGCTGGTTATACCTATTCACTGGGGGTTGTTTTACGTGGCGGGTCTCAAACCTAGCGCACAACCCTATGCAGGGGATGTTTTGCCTTCTCACTTTAGCTCGCCTTTAAACGGATGTTCTTAGGCTACCCAGAGGATACTTGGTCAAAGACCGGAAGTAGTGAGCTGCTTGAGCCATGTGTAAAAGAATCGTTTCTGGCCATGGAACCCCTGAGGCGATCATAAGGTGTTGCATCCCTTCTTTGTAGGTATGCGATGTGAGCGTTGTAGGTTATAATACGTTTTGGGTTAACAAAAAACTGCTGTTTTTTTAAACCTGTCGCGCCTACTGGAACAATATATCCCACCTGGATTCGAAAATCTATATATTTTTAAAACATTTAAAAAATATTCAGAACGGTGAGTTTTATAAAAATTTAAATTCTTGGGGTGTATTACCACAATATGAGTTTAATATGGGATTTATTTGTCCCAATATTGTTTTTTACAGATGTCAAAAAGAAGTACACAGAAGAAGAGATGGCAGATATATAGTATTGTGCGAAAGCTTCGACGATGAAGATTTTAGTCTTTCTGAGAGCAGCTATGTAACTTCGTCAGACGAGGTAAATATTACTGAAGCGGGCGAAGATGGCAGGGATGGTACCTATTCTGAATCGGACGACGAAGAACAGCCTGAAGACGACTTAGGTTCAATTTCCGCAGAGGAAGAAGAACTATGTGAAAATGCCGCAAATGAATCAGTTACCTAACGGAAGGGGTGAACTTTGAACCCAAATTTGAAATGCCTTTGAAAAGAGATTTGCAAGTTCTGATCTTTTCCTTGAGGAGCTGTCGAGTTCAATGCATTCAGAAAGCTTTTCCCAAAAAGTTTGTGCATTTTCATCGTACAGTGTACAACTCAGCGAATAAGAAAACTGAATAGAGAGGAAAATGCTAATTGGGCCCTAACGGATGAACATGAAATTTTGGTATTTCTAGGTGTATTAATTGTCATGCACTACAATCATTTACCGTCTTTACGGGATTATTGGAGCAAACAAGTGTCAATGGGAAATTAATTGATAAAAAATAGTATTTCTCGTTATCGCTTCACATTAGTTTCTTCGAAGTTATATTTGAATGATTGCAACGAACCAAACAATGCTCCAAAAGATTACTATTTTGCTGAAGTCATCGCGTGCATGAAAAACCGCTTCATGCGTGTAAGAAGCGACAGTCCATTTCAATCCATCGACGAATGCATGGCAAAACAAGTAAGGGTGTCACCGAACATTTTATACTCTCGCATGATAAAGTGATAATCGATATTTCATTATCCGTCATTTACATATTTTTCAAATACCGTATTTTTGTAAAGTTTTATTCCGCTATCATCATTGGTTCCTAATGTATGTACTCGTATTATACAGAAAAGGCATCAGATGGAATTCAAAATATTGTTATATTGGAAGAAGGCGTGGTTGTGAACCGATTTCATCTATATTTTGTACATGTCATCAGGGTGTTAAGAAAATATTATATACCGAATTTCATTGAAATCGGTTGAGTAGTTCCTGAGATATGGTTTTTGGTCCATAAGTGGGCGAGGCCACGCCCATTTTCAATTTTTAAAAAACGCCTGGGTGCAGCTTCCTTCTGCAATTTCTTCCATAAAATTTTGTGTTTCTGACGTTTTTTGTTAGTCCGTTAACGCACTTTTAGTGATTTTCAACATAACCTTTGTTTGGGAGGTGGGCGTGGTTATTATCCGATTTCTTCCATTTTTGAACTGTATATGGAAATGCCTGAAGGAAACGACTGTGTAGAGGTTGGTTGACATAGCTGTAGTAGTTTCCGAGATATGTACAAAAAACTTAGTAGGGGGCGGGGCCACGCCCACTTTTCCAAAAAGCTACGTGCAAATATGCCCCTCCCTAATGTGATCCTTTGTGCCAAATTTCATTTTAATATCTTTATTTATGGCTTAGTTATGACACTTTATAGGTTTTCGGTTTTCGCCATTTTGTGGGCGTAGCAGTGGGCCGATTTTGCCCATCTTCGAACTTAACCTTCTTATGGAGCCAAGAAATACGCGTACCAAGTTTCATCACGATATCTCAATTTTTACTCAAGTTACAGCTTGCACGGACGGACGGACGGACGGACAGACAGACATCCGGATTTCAACTCTACTCGTCACCCTGATCACTTTGATATATATAACCCTATATCTGACACTTTTAGTTTTAGTACTTACAAACAACCGTTATGTGAACAAAATTATAATACTCTCCTTAGCAACTTTGTTGCGAGAGTATAAAAACTAAAAGGACGATTTAGTCTAAAACAATACGAGCCCATGAAGCTAATTAAACGCGGTGTTAAAATTCGGTTGCGATGCGATGCAACGATAGAATGTACGTACGATTTGAATGTATACACTAGCAAAGATATCACTCCAAATCTTGCTGGCACACTTAGTGAAAGGGTTGTTACAAAGTTGGCTAGTACTATCCGTGAAAAGGAAGTGGTTATTACATTCAACCGATTTTTCACATCAGTTTCACTAATGAAAACTATTCATTTTCCTACGATTGGAACATATATGCGAAATTGAAAGGAAACTCCGGAGTTCGAGTCGCGACTAGTACGTCGGCAAGGTCAGTTCCAAATAAGCTATGATGTTATAATGGCTACGCGTCGGATGGTTTCCAAGGAAGTACTGCTAACTGCCACAAGCCAATAATATCCAATATAGACAAAAAAACAAAAGAATGATAAAAAGGAACAAGATGATTGTCCCTCAGCTATTGTGGACTACAATCGTATAATGGGCGGCGTAGACCTGGCCGATCAAAAATTAGCGGTATACGAGCTATATCGAAAATCTCAGAGGTGGGGGAAGAAAGTATTTTTCAAAGTACTGATGCTTTCCACAATAAATGCTTGGATTGTTCACAATGACTTCAATCGCAAGGAAGGAACAAACACAAAAAATAAAAACTCGTCGGATAGGCGGAAGACCAAGTAAACGTACATGCACTGAATTATTGAATATAGGCGATCGTTTACCAATAAAAGGGCTTTCTCGACGTCGTTGCGTACGGTGCACTTCTTTACAAAAGGAAATAAGAACGAATTACATTTGCTATTGGCTCCGAAAGTAATAATTCACTATGTTTAAACGGCTTTACTCCCTATTAAATAAATGTTTTCCCAGCAGAAAAGCTACAACATTATATAATATATATACATACATATATATAATATTTCATAATTAATAGTTTTTCAACATGAGACATTCTTATAGAGACTTATATATAAAACCTTATTGGGATAAAATGTCCCAGGAAAGGACATAGCGATTTCTTAAGTACGCAAAACATGTTTTTTTAACGTTATTTGCACATTTTGGAAACAAAATGCCACAAAAATATCCTGGAAACCGAAATAGAACTCCGACGCGAAAGGGTTAAGACTTGTTATTACACTTTCTGCACACGTTGTTCGCGTGGGATACAAACATAAGAATTTCGTTAAAGCATCTCCTAACAAAATATGATTATAGGATTTGTTGTTGTTTGCCTTGGGCATATGTACATAGTCTATATGATTTGTCCTGACAGGTTCGTCGTCTTTGACTATTGCCGGCTTTCCTGTCTGTAATAATATATTATATACAGCTCCTAATCACTTTCTTCTGAGTCTTCTAAGTTGAAAAATTTCCCTGTCTATTAGCTATTCGAATAATTTCATCCACCATCTATGCTGGTACCACTATGAGATCCCTAATTTGATCCTTATAGAGTACCTCCCGTTTAATATATAAACATTCGTATGTCCTGTATTCCTTCTCCTAGTTGACCTTGCTGAAGGCGATAAAGCACCGCATCTTCCAAAAGAAGTCAGGATACCCTACTGAGCGCGTCAGCCTGCGTTAGTTTGCTATCACTTCTATGTTCAATTAGATAATCAAAATCGTGTAGGAAAAACCCTAAGTGGCTCGTTCGTTTTCCTTATTGTCAGTGTGAATGGGTTATAGTCGATAATTGCAGGTATGCGCACGATTTTTTCCGAGCCTCTACAATGGCCAGCTCCTCCAACTCATAAGAGTGATATTTTTCTTCCGCAGATGTGGTGTTGCGACGCATACAGGGTTTGTCTGGAAAGTAATAGGACTGATTTTCTTCCGCCGCACAGTGGCATTTCGGCGGAAAAAATAGGATTTTTCCACTTTCCAATTTCAAAATTTTAAAGATTTTGTTTTGTAAAGAAATATTTGGATAAGAAAAATTCAACAAGGTTTTTTGTAAAAAGTAAAATTTTATAGTTAAGAAAACTAACAGAAGTCGACGGAAAATTATTCAATAAAATCAGATTAAAATTATTGTCCAAATAAAGAATTTTTTTTGTGTGTAAGTTTATAGCTATGGCTTTTCTTTTATTTTTTAGTGAAAATATAGCACCTACTTGTTTATAAAAAAAAAATTATTGAAATTGGCAAAGTGAGCTAATTTTTATAATTTTTCAAAAATCATACTAAAAAATATCAACTTTTCATTTTTGATGGAAAAAAACTTTATGTGCTTTGCCTTGCTTAGCCCTCTTACTATAAAAAAATGAAAGTTCCGAGTCTGTACTTTCAATTAAAAAAAAAAAAACAACCGCCAATTACCGTCCCATCGATAAAGTCTGATCGAATTTCCGCAAATACTGATGTCTTCAACAGACTTCTTATAACTTCGGATCCTTACATAAGTAGCTTAAGGCGTCATTCGAACAAAATTTCCTTAGAACTAAACTAACTAAAGGTATAAATAACGTCACTTTGTGTTTAAGTTTATTTTTTTTTCATCAGGAGAACTCAATTAAGAAGTGTCCCGAATTTCAAGTCCCTAGGTCCAAAAATAAAAATTGTGGCAATTGCAGTTATATGGGAGGTGGATGTGGCAGAGGGCGGTTTTCCAAGAATTTTTCAAAATTTTTTAATTTAGTCCAGAGAGGTGTTTCTGTAAAGTTTCATTGTTGAACGACCACTCCTTCTATTTTTTTCCAAGAAATGTATGGAACGGTGCCACTGTGCGCCGCGGGGGTTCCTACCTGCTGGTCAGTTGTCTCCAATCGGTAGAGCAGAGGCACGCAATTAAATTTTGTTGAAACTCGGTAAATCTGCGACAGAGACGATTGATATATCAAGCAGGCTTACCCAGATGTTGCTTTAACAAGAAGTGGTGTGTTTCGGTGTCATCAGGCCGTTTTGGAGGGCCAGGAAGAGGTCGCTGATGAAGACTGGAAGAATGAGCAAATCCAAGAGGAAAGATGATCTTTGCCTTTTTTGACATCTAAGGCACCGTCCACCATGAATTTGTTTCTTATGGATAAACCGCCGACGCACATTTGCGGAGTTGCTTGACTTACATATACATATGTATTTTTACCGACCATTGTACAGCCAAAGCATTTTCTGCAAATTCCTTAACCCACTCTTCCACCTACACCACTAAACAGACTTAACGAATATTGAATGTCGCGGAAAGTGAACGGTGTACGCTCAACGAGGTTAGGGCACACCGTGCAAGCTGGTTCTCCGACGTTCGTACTGTCCTCCTCACTTTCGCTATCTGCCATTAGTCCAAAATATGCACATAATGTATCCGGTAACGTAGCCTTGCGTCCCTTTGTTTATAGCTCTAATTCACTCAACTTGGGTAACCGATAAAAAAATGATGTCCCTGTTAATACCAAGTGTCAACCGTGGCCTTACAATATTGTAAAACTATATAAGTAAATGTTATCAATACACAGCGGTTTATGATAAAATAAGAATATGAATTTTAAAAACAATTTTTATGAATGCTTATAGTAATATATTAATATAATATGTATGTATAAGTATACACAATCGAAATAAAAAATATATGTATATATATTAGAGTGATTCAAAAAGATTTTTTTTTTTCGTTTGGTACTTGGAAAAATAGGTTCCTAGACACCTCTACGAAAGCCTCTCCATACATGAGTTTTTATTTGTAACGGGAAGGTCCTCCTACATACAGTTTTCTATTTTTTCTTATTATTAGATAGAAAAATTTATATATCGCTTCCAACTACTTGAAAAAATATCTTGTTCCTTAGATTTTGTAGAAATGCTCTACAAAGAAGGTCTATTATGATTTCTTCGTAAACCCATACGTTTAAAAGATATTAACAGTTAAAGTTTGATTATTTTTGGGAAAATTTTTTATTTCTTATGTATTTTATAACTCAATGAAAAAAAATTATGATGAATGATTATAATTATTTAAATCGAATTCCTTTCGTAATTGTGTGATGAATTGTAAAATGTAACTGTGATAAATTTAAATTTTAATTCAGATTAGTATAGCTAAATTACTGCATACACATAAATGATTATAAGGAAAACTAAAATTTAACCAAGAATACGCAGCAAGTACATTTCTTCCGCCGCAACTGTACTTCGGAACGCGCGAGTTATGTGTATTAAAACATCCGATTCCGAAGAGTGATCAAAACTTAATGCTTTATTGTAATTTTAGTACGAGAGAATCGTAACAGTTATTGTAATAAGAATTAATAGCTTAAAGAAAAAATAAAATATACAATGTTTATAAACATAATTTAGTTTTATACATATTATTATGTTTATACATAAATTATGTAGATACATACATAATTTCTCCATCGCACAGTGGTCGGTCTTGTATGGAATCAGCGGCCAAAAATACTTCCACTGCATATATAAAAGTGAAACTTTTGCCAAAGCTTTCAAACTCTCCCTCTCCATCGCACATTCTCTCTCTGCCACCCCCCGATGGTAACAAATTTTAATTAATTATAATAAATTAAAAAAATTTATAACCGAAAAATGAATTCTTTTTTATATTATTCAACTAAATCAAAAACTGATTTTAATAAAATTGATTTACTTTTGCATGATAGTTTCTTTGACTGGTGATGAAAGGATCTAAGCTCAAAAAGCAAACGGTTTAGCAAGTCCTGATTTGTAGCGATCCGTTAGTTCTTTCATGTATGATAAAGTCGATACATCCTCACGTCCTTATTGCTTGACTCAGCAGATTCTTATGAGAGCTCTACAATTGAAACTGGTGCATAGTGAATAACATCAGGAGCGTGAATTAAAATTTTACGGACTGACGAAGGAAGAAATATTTTGAAGTTAATTCCTTTGCAGGAACTAGCGCAAATCTAGTGCATTGAGAGTTTATTAAACTAATTCCTTTTGAAATTGAATTCGAAGAGGACGGCAGTAGCAGGTGGACGAAAGTCGGTCTGCAGTTTTTCCAAATTTGTTTGTGCTCTTCATCATTTTGCGATTTGATTATCAGTTATACAGGGACATATGCCGTGACAAATAAATTATTACTTTCCAAATTATTATTTTCAAATTTCTGCTTATATTTGCTCTGACCAGAATTGCCATCAAAGCCACATATTCTTATTGATAATAGGTAATTAGAGGACTCATTCCACTCATTATTATTGGATTCATATCATTATTATTATCAAGTTTTTTGTTAACGAAGCTTCTTATAAGTAAATAATGAAGCTTTATTAAATTTGCTTCGGTGACAAGTGATATTTCTTCACACATTTCCTAAACACCAAAATTAAAAAATATATAGGCGTGAAAGCTTACACCACATATATGATGTGCCTAAATAAAAGTACGTATAAAACAAACATTTGATAAAAGTGAGAAAATGATAAAATGAAAACCAAAGCTCAAATATGTGTATATATGTATGATGAAAAAAAAACATAAAAAACAATAAAATATGCACGAGTGTACATGCTCGTAAATACAAAAAACTATAAAAAATAACACCCAAAAAATCGCATGTCTGGTAGAATAACATGAATAACAAAGAAAGTTGCAAAAATTTGCAGCTGAAATCAAAAGCATAGACTTAGAAAACTTTATCTAATATAAACAAACTTATTTCATCTAAGGGCGAGACAGGGATCACAACTTTTTGTATACCTTAAATCGATGTACAAGGAAAAACATACCACTCAAAAGGGCACTTATAAAACAATTATTTTAAAATAATAAAACAACATATTATTACATAAAAACTACTTTGTTATAAAACATATGCCTTTATTATCAATAATCATTTCAATGTATGGTGATTAAACACGATTTTATATCGCAATTTAATTTATTATAAGAGCTAATTTTTAAACTATTTTTACTGCACAGTCCGTGTGTTTCTATTGTCTCACTTCTCTTGCTTTTCGAAGCCCCTACGAATGGGATAGACCAAAAATGTATTCACCGTTAGTCTTATTGGTGTTTTAAGAAATAGCCTTGATACAAACAGTGGTAAACTTCAAACTTTTATTTTTTTACTTTTGGCCTATGAAATCGACCAGTGTGCAGCGCTTAGATTTAAAACTCTCCTGAGTTTAATACTAATTTTATATAAATTTAAATGAGATTTCAATGTTTTCCTTAAAATTTTGATTGTTTTTTTTATGTTTGAACTATGAACATTTTGTAAATTATTAAATCTAAACATTGGTTTGTTTTTATGTCGTAAAAACTTATAGCTTTTGATATATCCTTCTTTCCTATTATTCATAAATATTTCTCTCTTTTTATTTCTTTTTTTAAGATAATTTGTTTAAATTTTAAAATATTTTCATAAATAATTTTTTTGTTATAATTCCCATATTCAACACCGATTGGTTTATATCTTGTAACAGAATGATAGCTATTATTATAAAATTCTACAGCCCTACTCATTTATCTTTTATGTTTAATTCTTTGTTTTCAATATACAAAATTCTTATTTTTTCCGCTAATGTACTATGGAGTCGCTCAATATCACTATTGCCTGTGTGGTTACTTGGCTTAACAAAATGTAAATCTATGTTTTCAGTTTTAAGAAAATCTTTTATATTAACGCTCTTGAACTCATTATCAAATATATTTTTATAAAAATTTCCTCTTTGGGATTTGTAAAGTCGTAATTTTTCGATTATTGTTTGATTATTACGATCCAGATAAAAAGCAGTTGCAAATTTCGAAAAGCGGTCTATAAAGGTTAAGAAATTGCATTTGAAATTTGTATACACATCCATATGTACTATTTGCTTTGTGTCCGCCGGAATATCTGTAAATTTAAACTTTTCTTTGATAGGGTTGCGATCGTATGTACATCTGCTACAAACTTCTGTATGCATTCTTTAAGTTTACGGAAATATATCAGCCGTTTTAAACCTTCAAAATTTTCATTTATGCCTGCATGTCCCGTTTCATTCTTATGATATCGTTGGATCTCTCTATAAACTTGGTCTTCACTTTCTGTTTCTTTTGCATTGTACGAACATCTTACAAATTTCACATTTACGTTCCCTTCGAATAAATCTAATATTTTTTGTTGTAAAATATTGTACTTATGATCGTCTAATGCGGTAGATATACCTACTTTTCCAGTATCTATATATTCTGTTAATAAATGTTCGAAATTTGTTTCTGAGTCAGTTGAATTAATAAAAATTTTATTTTTGTTACGTTTATATTCAAAGTCTTTGATTTTAAATAATGCCAATATGATTATGGGTATCTTCTTCCTGGGAATGTCTCGTCTCATGATCATCGGTATTATTATATAGAGAATCAGCTTGTTCAGTTGAGGAGTTAAGTGTATGTATTTCATCGCATCTAATTCTACTCAAAAAGTCTGCAACATGATTATCTTGACCCTTTATGTAGTTAATGTTAATATTAAATTCGCTAAGTTTAATGAGCCATCTATACAATCTCGGATTTAGACCTTTTACATGTGATTTGACAAAAAGCCATCGCAGTGGTTGATGGTCACAAAGAATGTCAAATTTAACACCAAATAAATAAGGTCGAAAGTAACCAGTAGCCCAAACAATTGCTAATAACTCTTTTTCAGTGGCAGAATAATTTTTTTCATGGTTATTTAGGATTCTACTAGCGAAGCAAATTGGGTGATTGTCTTGCTGCAAAACTGCACCCAGGGCATAGTTGCTAGCGTCTGTTATCAGTTGAAAACGTTTTTTAAAGTCGGGGTACTTGAGTACGGGAGCTTCAGTTATAATTGTTTTAAGTTTTTCGAAAGCAGTGATGAAACTGGGATCATTAGGATTCACTTTAGCATCCTTTTTTAAAAATTTTATTAGTGGATAAGCTACCTTTAAGTAGTCGCGAATAAATTTTCTGTAATATCCGGTAACACTTAGAAACGATTTGATCTGCTTCACATTTTTTGGCATTTCAGCTTTAAAATGCAATAAACTTTTGCCGGATTGGGTTTCACTCCTTCTGGGGTGAGTATGTGGCCTAAGAAAGGAGTTTCTTTTGCTAAAAATTTGCACTTATTAATTTGAATTTTTAAGTTTGAATATCTTAATTTGTTAAGAATATCTTAATGTCGACGACATGCTCTTGTAAACTTGTGGAGAAAATTAAAATATCGTCAAGGTTAACGACGCACCTTTTATTAATATCGTTTTTCAAAACTGTATTAATTAGACGCTGAAATGTGGCCGGTGCATTTTTGAGCCCAAAAGGCATTCGCGTAAATTCGTAGTGACCATGTGGGGTGGAAAATGTCGTTTCCGACCGGTCTTCCTCTTTAACGAGGATTTGGTGAAACCCCTTTGCCAAATCTATCGTGGAGAAATATTGAGCTCGGTCTAATTTATCTAATATACTTTCAATATTAGGAATAGGGAATTTGTCTTCCACTGTTATTTGATTTAACTTTCATCAATCTATTACTATTCTCCACTTACCTACCCCTGAACTATCCTTTTCTTCTGGGCACTATCCACAAAGAGTGATGCACTTTCCCTAATGATGCCTTGACGTAGCATGTCATCTATCTGTCTATAAATTTCCTTCTCATGTACATGGGGGTATCTATACATTTTACAGTAAACTGGTTTTTCAGACACGGTTTTAATTTCGTACTCTACACAATTAGTATTACTTCTTCTAATCTCTTCTCTTCTAATTAGTAAATTTCGTGACTGTTGTATGGAAAATTACGAAGAAATTTAAATATATTATGGTTAATAATAACTACTTCTTTATTCATAACAATTAAAGCTTGAAAAGGTTTTAATATATTTTGCCCTATTATTAAGTCGAAATGTTTATCTCTAAAATATGTTAATTTCCATGACATGGTGGCATTTTCGTTGAACTCAGTTGGTAAATATTTGATTTTGAATTAAGGAAAGAAAATAAAATTGGGTTATGTAAAGGTATTTTTTCATATTGCAACAATTTGTCTTTCTTTAAAAGAGAAGTTGTGGATTCGGTATCAACTAAAGCAATTAATTTATCATGCTTAATTGTAATCTCAATTAAGGGAACTGTCGTTTTGAGGCAATTGTATGAAAATTTATTTCGTGATCATTTTCGTTATATTGAAAGTTGCTATGACTAGAATATTGTTGATAATTGTTGAAACGTTCAAATCCTTCTACATTTGTTCCTTGATCAAAATTAGCATCTGCGGTATTTACCTGTACGTGATCTACATCCATTTTCGAAAGCGTACTACTTTGTGGTAACACAAAATTACGGTTTCTAAAACTATTGTTACATTACATACGTACGTTTCACAAAAATAAGTTTTGGCAGGAAATCGGTGGCTTCTTTTGGTTTTACCGATACTTGATTACGGGACTCTCTTAGTTTAATTTATTTTATTGTATTGTATTTTATTTATTTTTATTTTATTTTATTTTATTTTATTCCTTTTTTTATTTCTCTGTGTCCACTTTTCCACACTTATAACTGATGGAAATCACCAAAAAAGTCACGTTCTAGTGTTTTTTTTTCTGAGCGATAAAATGCAATAATTTTTCTTTACTTTAAATCCGCACACTTTATTGTTTTTTCTTTAATAGCTAGTCTCACTGTACATATATATAACAATTATTCATACACTCGTAAATATATTTAAATATATTTTTGTGATTCTTTCCTTTTTCGGTACTTTTTTTTCGACTGCGCCAGTTATGTGTAGTAAAACATTCGATTCCGAAGAGTGATCAAAACTTAATGCTTTATTGTAATTTTAGTTCGAGAGAATCGTAACAGTTATTGTAATAAGAATAAATGGCTTAAAATACGAAAATGTTGTCGGTAGCTATGGTGTAACATAATATACAATGCTTAGAAACATAATTTATGTAGGCATGTTTACATACATAATTCGCGCGCACCGACTGGATTCGGTAGAGGGCGTTCCTAGCTAACAAACGAGCGGCTGGTCCGTTGTCTCCGAGCATCTGAAGAGTTAGGAAAAACATTTTCACGCGAAGTGTTTCTGTGAGTGGTGCAAGCCGAAATTGCAGCGTTAAATTCCGTTTGAAGACGACGTTTGATATTGTCAAGCTGGCTTACCCAGATGTTGCTTTAGCAAGAAGTGGTGTGTTTCGGTGGCACCAGGCCTTTTTGGAGCGCCGGAACAGGTGAAAAACCATGCTGGGAGACCTGCGACATCGACAAACACCGGCAATGTGACTCGTGTGCGCAAAGTTTTGAACTTAGAAGGTGAACTAAGTATTCGTTTAATTGCTCAGATGTTTATCAAAATATGTGGTTCATGACATTGTGACGGAGCACTTGAACATTCGCAAAGTGTTGAACGGACTCAACGAATAGCAATGAACGCCGACAGCGACAGTTAAAAATACAGAGACTTGATTTTGAAACTCCATACCATACAGACGTGCGCATTGGTCATTAAACTAATTTTGTAATATACGTACTGAGTATTTAAACCTATGTTTCCCAACCGGTGTATTAAATAAATCATTTTATATAGTAATCCAAAATAAAGCGTTTCATTTTAAAACAATCCCCCACAAAGTGGTGTCAGAAGTGGGATGGACTTAATTTGCACGCAAATTGAATAGTGACGTTTAAATGTCCGCGGAAATGTTTGAAAACTTTGGTGCGCAAAGAAATCTTTAGAGCATGCAGTGTTCGGCTAGTAAAAGTGCTGAAAGTGTAAAAGTTAAAAACAAAAGGTGACTTGCGTAGGAGATAAATTTCGTGAAACGCAGTCAAGTACTGAAATAAAGTGGTATCGGCAAATTTGGATTACAGCAAGGCGGTGTGAAAAAACTGTGAAATTACCTATTTCTTGTGGCACATAACGTTTTAAGAAAAGAAACTGTACGTGTGGAGTGGCGTCACTACTCAGTCCCGTTACAAGATCCGTTAGGACGCTAGCGAAAATCAACAATAAATTCAAGAAAAGACGCTGTCGTCAAACGTGGCATGCGGTAGCTGAAGAGAGCAGCGAGTATACACTAACACAACGAAAAGAGTATATAGACATAGTGTTGAGTTGTATTGGCGATGCGCTAGTGGTAAAAACTGATGTTGTTGTTTAGCGCAGTGTAGATGCTTTGATGGTGATTTAAGTGTGGCGGTTGAGAGTAGCGTAGCAGCGTAACAGCGGCGTGCTATTGATACCTGATTGACAGTCCAGAGAACAGTGTAAGCAGAGAAGCAGTGGTTGAAGCGGTCAGCGATTGGATACAGTATCAGTAAGAATAAATATATATAAACATAAGCAGAAGACAGGTATGAGTTAAGCAATTTAAATAAAGAATGTGTATTAAAAATTGTCAAAAGAGAAGCGTTTTATAAAGTACAGAGCAATGTATAATATTTTGTCAACATAAAAATACCGAAATTAATATTGTATATTTTGGAAAACATAACCCATGTGTACTATTACATTTATATTAGGTTGTCAAAAAAGTCTTGCGGTATTTTTGCTAGTTAGCGCTGAAAGCGCGTTGTTCTAGTTTTATTCGTCGCATCGGGTCATGCTATACCTTTTTGGAAAGCTCATTTCACACGCTAACACGTGTTTGATTGATTGTCGTGTCTTTTAAGTGGTTCCTGAGTTATGGCGTCGCAAACATGGAGCAAAATAAATAGAAAGAAAGAGAAAATGCGGCATATTTTACAGTACTACTACGAAAAAGGCAAAAATGCATCTCAAGCCGCCAATAAAATTTGTGCAGTTTATGGACCCGATACAGTTTCCATTTCCACCGCACAACGATGGTTTCAACGTTTTCGTTCTGGTGTAGAGGTGGTCGAAGATGCGCCACGCTCCGGAAGGCCTGTCGTCGAAAATTGCGATAAAATCGCTGAATTGGACGAAAGAGACCGGCATAGTAGCAGCCGTAGCATCGGTCAAGAGCTGGGCGTGAGTCATCAAAAATCCATTTCAATTTCAATAAAAAATTCAATAAAAATACCGCAAGACTTTTTTGACAACCGATTAAAAAAAAACCTAATAAGAATTTTAATCAACTTATAAATCAAATTATAAACTTCGGAAAAATCTAACTAAGTTGTCAGAATATTAATTGTAAAACTTAATTGGATTGAACTTAAATTTTATTCACAAGCATTAATTCATTATTCAAGTTACAATATAAAGGCCAAAACTTATGAACGTATATTTTAAGGTTTACTTTTACTTTTACTTATTATATATTAAATATCTAATTTGTATTCTGAATACCAATTACATTTGATAACAGTTGACATGGACAGCCAACAGATTTTTTTATTGACAGTGAACGGTTTGAAGGAAAAATTGTTTGCACTTGGTTTATCGGCAAATGGCCGTAAAGCTACATTACAGGACCGACTTTGTGAACATTTTGGACTGACTGTAGATGCTGAAGAGGATAGCTCAGACAGTGAAACTAGTTCAGTGCAAAACAACATGTTGTCGGCGATGGGGTCCGGGTCTCCGGTCTTCACTCTACGCGATCTCGAGGAATCTCTTACAACTTTTAGTGGTACGGGGCAACACCCGGTCGAGGAGTGGCTCGATGATTTTGAATCAAATGCCATTGCAGTTCGTTGGGGAGATTTAAAAAAGTTTATATTCGGGAAACAATTATTGAAGGGTGCCGCGAAAATTTTCGTTCGCAGTCAACGGGACATAACTAGTGGGAGTGCACTTAAACAATGTTTGCAAAAAGAATTTGGAGTAGTAACATCGTCAATCGAAGTGCATCGGGCACTTAGGAATCGGCGAAAGCGCCCAAACGAAGATTATCGCGAGTATCTTTGTAGCCTTATGGACTTAGGTAGGCTAATAAAGCTAGACGAAAGAAGTCTCATCGAATATTTTGTAAAGGGAATCCCAGATTCCAGACCAAACAAAGCTAACTTGTATCAGACTAGTTCGATAGAAGAATTAAAAGCTCAGATCCTTGTTTATGAAAAAGTTCGCTCGGGCGTCAACCCAATGTGAGTACATTTCAAAACAAGCGTGAAGACAATAATGCTGTCACTAAAGATCATGGACCCAATAGGAAAATTTGTTATAGGTGTGGAGAAGCGGGTCATTTGGCGAATACCTGCAAACAGCAACGACTATCAAAGTGTTTTGGGTGTAATCAGCCAGGGCATTGTATTGCAGAGTGCCCAAAGAAGAGAACGGAGGTAAAAAGCGGGGGTGCAAGGGTAAATACGCTGGAAATGATGCGTATGGCGTCCCTTCGCAGCGTAGTTTTCAAAGAACTAACTATTAACGGAGTTACGTTGTCAGCATTGCTGGACACTGGTTGCGATCTATGTCTCATGCGTTACGATGTGTTGATGAAGTTAGGAAGGATTGATTTGTCCAACGATATAAATCATCTTCGTGGAATAGGAAATAGTATGCTTACAACTATTGGCAGTTTCATAATCAAAGTTAACGTAAATGGAGTCAAAGTGGATATCAATTACCAGGCAATAATCGGGAATAGTGCATTAAAGCAGGTTGACTGGGTTATAAAGAAAGGCGAGGTAGAATTTAGAGCAAAGGTGAAGGAAACGAATGTTCAAAACACCATAGTAGAGAAAAGTGAAAGTAAAATAGAAGTTCTTAATGAGTTTGAAGGTATGTGTATGGCCGCAGAAGTAATGTCAGGAAAAACTTTACAGGTAGATCAGTCGCAACTCAGGGGAAAACAATAAAAGGCAATAGAAGCCATTGTTTGTGATTGCTCGCCTAGTAAGCAGCACGATTCCCCAGTTTCTATGAAAATTTGCATAACGGATGATACTCCGGTATTCCAAAGGCCAAGACGAATGTCTTACTCCGATAAGTGCATTGTCGATAAACAGATTGCAGAATGGATGGAGCAAGGCATAATCCAACCTAGCGTATCCGAGTATGCATCACCGATCGTATTGGTGGGGAAAAAAGTTGTGTTGCGACTACCGACGTTTGAACGAAAAAATCATGAGGGATAATTTTCCAATGCCACTCATAGATGACGTTATCGAGAGATTACAAAGCGCAAAAGTATTTACAACGTTAGATTTACGGAATGGGTTTTTCCATGTGCCGATAGAGGCAGGATCGCGAAAATATACGTCATTCGTGACAAGGTCAAGGTCAAGGTCAATACGAATTCAATTACGTTCCTTTTGGTATTTCAAATTCTCCAGCAGTATTCACTCGATATATCTTCGCAGTGTTTCGAGACTTAGTGAAGGATGGCATCGTGGTAACCTACATGGATGATCTTATAATTCCTTCTAATAGTTATGACGAGGGTATACATAAGTTGAAAGCAGTGTTGAACAGGGCGGCATGTTATAACATAAGGATTAAGTGGGAGAAATGACAGTTTCTCAAGACCACTGTTGGTTTTCTGGGGTATATTATAGAGTGTGGTACAATAAGGCTATCAGAAGAAAAAACGCAGGCAGTAAGGAATTTTCCGATACCTATGGATAAGAAAGCGGTGCACAGATTCTTAGGGCTTACTTCTTCTTTTCGCCGTTTCATAGAAGGGTATGCAGTAGTCGCTAAACCACTGTCTGACCTGTTGCTTAAGGATGTAGCTTTTGTGTTTGGGATCGAACAGCAAGCCTCGCTGCAGCAATTAAAGGCGGCTCTGGCTTGTTCACCAGTGTTACGGTTGTACAATCCGAAGGCTCTAACTGAAGTGCGAACGGATGCCTCGATACATGGATGTGGTGGTGTACTCTTACAAAAGGACAGCGAAGATTTGCATTTTCCCCCAATCCAGTACATGAGTCGGAAGACAAAGCCAGCAGAAGAAAAGTACCATTCGTATGAGTTAGAGGTGTTAGCGATTGTTGAAGCACTTAAGAAGTGGAGAGTATATCTTTTAGGGTTGCACTTCAGAATCGTTACTGATTGCAACGCGTTCGCAATGACCATGAAAAAGAAAGATATTCCGCTAAGAGTGTCTCGGTGGGCGTTACTATTACAAGATTTTTACTATGAAATAGAACACCGAAATGGCTCCAAGATGCGTCACGTCGATGCGTTAAGCAGAGTAGCGTGTCTTATGTTGGAAGATTCTTTGATGCATAGGCTGAGGCAAGCTCAGCAACAGGACGAATGGATTCGGGCAGTGTGCAAAGTCTTGGAAGCGACTGAATACGAAAATTTCTACTTGAAGCATGGGCTACTACACAAGGATCCAATAAGAGAGCTTATAGTAGTTCCATCGCTGATGGAGGATGAAATAATTCGGACGGCACATAAACAGGGACACTTCTCTGCAAATAAGACGCAGTTAGCAATTCAAACGACATTTTTTATTCCTCAGTTAGGCCCAAAAGTAATTAGAATTGTAAAGAGTTGTATGCATCATGACAGATTCAAAGATAGGAAGGAAAGAAGGTTTATTAAATCCAATATCTAAGGAAGATCAGCCATTATGCACTTTTCACTTAGATCATGTCGGTCCCATGGAACAAACAAAGAAGGCGTATAACTATATTCTTGTTGCGGTAGATGCTTTTTCAAAGTTTGTGTGGTTGTACCCGGATAAAAACATTGGAGCCGAGGCAGTCGTTGATCGACTCGAGAAACAAGCCGCTGTTTTCGGTAATCCACGGCGTATTTTAACTGATAGAGATGCTGCGCTCACGGGAAATCTCTTTAAAGATTACTGTGCAAGGGAAGGTATAGAGCATCTAGTAATAGCTACAGGTGTTCCACGGGGCATTGGGCAAGTTGAACGAATACACTAAATTATAGTACCGGTGATTTCTAAGATGTGCCGAGAAGAGCCTGGGAATTGGTATAGGCACGTAAATAGGGCACAACAAATTATTAACAATACACCAACGCGTAGTACCAAGTTTTCTCCATTTAAAGTTTTAACTGGCATAGAGATGAGGATTTCGGGTACGACAGAAGTAAATGAGTTGATAGAAAACGCCGCCTTGAATGAATTAGATTCAGACCGACAAGTGGCCGAGGGATCAGGCCAAACAAAATATTGCATTGATACAAAAGGAAGACAAACAAAATTTTGAAAGAAAAAGGAAGGAATCAACAAAGTACAGACTGGACGAATTAGTCGTCATTAAGCGAACTCAGTATGGGAGCGGGCTTAGGTTAAGGACTAAATATTTTGGTCCATATAAGATTTCGAAGGTTTTAGGACGCGATAGGTATGAGGTCGAGAAGGTAGGCGAGGGTGAGGGTCCTGGTTACACGACCACCATCGCCGAATTTATGAAGAGGTGGAGACCTTCGTTCGGGCCGAACGAATAGGTCAGGAAGGCCGAATGTGGGATTGCAACCATGACCTGCGCACGCATGCAACTCTAAACGTACACCCTGACTGAACGGACTCAACGAATAGCAATGAACGCCGACAGCGACAGTGCAGAGACTTGATTTTGAAACTCCATACCATACGGACGTGCGCATTGATCATTAAACTAATTTTGTAATATACGTATTGAGTATTTAAACCTATGTTTCCCAACCGGTGTATTAAATAAATCATTTTATATAGTAATCCAAAATAAAGCGTTTCATTTTAAAACAATCCCCCACATTCACATTTAAAAATAAATTGCTATTCATTTGTCTCGTTAAAACTCTAGAACGACGGAACTGATATAGCTGATTTTGGGTATGAAGTTTTTGTCGTTGTCCGGGAAATTTCAAGGGGTCAGTATTTTTTGTTTTTTGCATTTTCTGTTCCCTTATACCCTTAGAATTAATGTAGAAACCCACTTTACCATTGGCAGGTTTCGCAAAAGGCCCAAAAAATAATACTACCGCTCGACGTTCGGAGCGCTCGGAGTGCACACCTCAAACTTTAAACGCGTTTTTCTCAAAACACACTTTTTTAAACTGGCGGACATGATATCGGTCGAACTACTCAACCGATTTGTTTTGAGTTTATACTACCGCTCGACGTTCTTAGCGCTCGGAGTGCACACCTCAAACTTTAAACGCGTTTTTATCAAAACACACTTTTTTAAACTGGCGGACATGATTCCGGTCGAACTACTCAACCGATTTGCTTTGATTTTTTTTTTTTTAATTTTCACAAAACGGGAGGCTGTCGTCCCTATAATAATTTTATAATTTATTGACAATGGTTTGACAAAATTTATGTAAAAAAACATGGGGAAAAATTAAAAAAACAGTTAATTACGTTATGAATAAAACAAAACTAATTGATTTCATAACAAATAGATGTTAATTTATTTTATTTTTTATTAAATACACAGTCAAGCATATCATAAAATGTACATTTTGTACATACATGTTTATATAAACCACATTATAAATAATTTTATTATTTGAGTTTGAGCCACTCTATATGTATGTATTTGTGCTTATCTACACATAGGTACATATAAACTGGAAAAATGTTGCTATGAAAGTGCATTTTAAGACATTTAATTGTTTCCTCATGTAACTGATTACGACGATCTCCACTTGCCCCTCAGTAGAAGGTTCCGGCCCCGCTTCGGCTCTTTCAATGTGATGGTCAATAATAGTATCGTCGTTTATCAACTACATATGAGTGCATTAACACATTTGCCACTAAATTTGAAATTGCACATAAATTTCTGTATTTCGTAAACTTAAGAAGCCTTCGAGAACGTCCTTTTAGTGCTCCAAATGCATTTTCCACAACTATTCTTGCTGATGACTGTGTTTTGTTAGCGAACTACCGCAAGGGTTGGCCTAGTCCCCGAGAATAAAAGTAGAATTTGGAAATAAACTTTCCATATTACTTTCCACTTTCCTATAAAATGCTGACCTTTTTAGAACTCTAAAGTCATGATGTGATCCGAGTTCCACTCAACAAATATCAATAAATTTTTTATCCGCATCAACAATGGCCCGTAAACCAAAATATAATTTTGGCTTATCCGGAGTTCGTAGCAAAATCAGGTGTGTTCACCTTTTTCATATCTTTCTACAAAAAATACTCATAAAGAAAACTCTCATAACAAAAACCCAAACGTACCTATTGAGTAATGTAAAGTGTTGCGACTCAAACGAAATTATTCAAAATTATCACTGAGAGCAATAAAATTAGAGCATTTTGGATGCTTCATCTGTTCTTGTTCTGAATCCTCTGATGACGAACTTGATTCAGCAGCTAAAAAAGCCAGGATTTTTAATATTTCTTTATCCTATCCATTATTTGAGTTTAACATTAAATCCCTACTTAACGCATCTTTAATTAAATTTGCCATTTCGTACATTTGTTCTTTATTTGTTTATATTTTCATTTGTCAAAATGAAGTTTCCCGCTTTTGCCAACTATTTTTTTTTTTGAAAAAAACCTAGCTATTGTGAATGAAAAAAGCGATGAACTGGCAATGCCTCTAGTTTAATATGCAAGCATAACAAAAGCCGTGTTTTATTTGACCATCACAAGCTAATAGCTACATAAATCAAGGACAAATAAAACGCACTTAGCTTATTTCATATATTATATTCCCTTAAAAATAAATTGTGTTGGTAATGCGAACAAGAACAATCAGCTGATATACAATTTAGTTTGTAAACGGAATAGTAATATACTATACAAATATATTTATTTTATTTATTTGAGGTCTAGAATACAAAAACTGAAAACAAGTGTTCATATTAGTTTTAATTTTATCCAATACTCATCCAAAATATCTGTAAATTTGATTTGTTTACATTTTCATCTAACGAAATAAGGTTTCTCGCTATTGCCAACTACTTTTTTTGGAAAAAACCTAGCTATTGTGAACGAAAAAAAGTTATGAACTGGCAAGCTATTACTATGTTCGGACCGACATTGAAAACATTTTGAAAACACATTTGTATGTTGTGGAATCTAAGTCGTTCGGACCGACAATGTGTGTTTTCGATGAGTTTTCACTGACAACTATCAATAGCGGCATTCTCTTGCTCTTGCAAGATTGCACGATGACACAAAATGCAAAAATCCTTTACCGAAATATTCAAGGCCAAGAGAGCACCCATTGCAGAATCTAGTGATATATGACGGCACAAAAATAAACGTGGGTTTTGGTCTGACATATTTATAGCCATTGCAAATAATTTTCTGTGTGTGTTTGTTGTTGTGCCGTTGCACCAAGAGGAAAATTCTGCAATTTCTGCACCGTGCAAGGTTTTGCGAGAGCAAGAGAATCCCCCTAATATGAGAATATCAAGCGACAGCTGTTTTTTTTTATGGAATGTAAACAAATATCAAGTGTCAATTTAGGGCCGGCAAAATATGTCTTCCAGAAACATCGATTAAACTAGAGCAGGCACCGATTATAATGAGTGGAATGTAAGTTTTCAAGTAGTTTTCAACGAAAACTGTGTTTTCGTTTGACAAATTTTACATGGACGAAAACACAAGTTTTCGTGCGAAAACCAGTTTTTCCCACGAAAACATGTTTTCGTTGTCGGTCCGAACATAGTATATGATAGCTTATGAAAAGCCAACATAATTATTTTGGCTAAAGGCCTAACTATAATGTGCATAAGCTAGCTTAAGCCAGCGTAAGCAACTGTCCGAATACACAAAAATTGTATGTTGCAACTATAATGTACTTTACATCAAGTTTCGTTAAATTTTTTCAAATGTCATTTGCTTAAGCAAAGTGCGAAACTGATCGCACTTTCCGTACGGAATCAGCTGTTTTCGTTTTTTGTCAACAGATACATCATTTTGCATTTGAAGATGGAGGACGACGAATGTTTTGTTCAAAATTTAATCGAAAATATAGAAAAAAAAATGTTGTACAACAAATAAGATCCCTTTTATTTCAATCGCATGTATAAAAAAAAAATTGATGTGGTCAATCCTCTTCATTTCTAGGAATCGTACAAAAAAACCGTCCTACTTCCTCTTTCTGTTTATTTCAGTCAGTAAACATGAACCGAACTCTTTGTTTTTCATTTCACAAATTTTTGTAAATATGCATACTCCGTCTAAAACATAAGTGTTACGAACGATCTGGCAGCATGACTCACGTAATCCTCGTAAGTCCTACTTGCTTACGTATTAACTAGCGTGGTGCGTTGTGATTGGTCTAATAAGCAAAGCGGGAGCAATTATTTTAAGTCCTACTTGCTTACGCTTGAACTGACGTGGCGCATTCTGATTGATCCAATTGGGGAACCGGGAGCAATTAGTCTAGTTAGCAAAGTAGGCAGTGGGAAAACGATCATACCGTCGATAACGTTCAGAGGGTCAGTTGAGACTAAATTTTTTAATTAACATTTATTTAACACTTTATTTAACCTTTTATTTAATTTATTCAACATTTGAATTCGGTATTAAATATTATTTAGTTAATTGCAAAAAATTTCTCGCATTTTTTCTTAACATCTTAAAAAATTTACTGCACCCTCATCGCGCACTACATTTAACATCTTAAAATGTCGCGCGCGAATAACTTAGAATCATCTGCTGCACCTGCCAATTTCGTTCTTGGTCCTAATTGTGCTGCAGCCGCCAATCTCACCAACTCAACAAGCTTTCCAATTGTGAGCAACCTGGAGGATAATTGTGGGACTGATCGGGCTGCTAACCAGCGCATTCCTGTGACACACGCTGAGAGTTCGAACGCAGGCGTATCAAATGCAGCTCCTCCAAATGGGAGTCGGGTGTATACGGTATCACCCCAACAAGCACATCTACAAGAAAGTGAACTCATAAGTCCTGTTCACTCCTCAAATTGCTTTGGTTCACTCGGCCTTCGTCGTCGCGCCGAATTGCTACAAGAGCAAAGCGAAATCCTACGACAGAGGGAGGCTTTATTAAAAGAACAGCACAGCTTTTTGGATCGCATAGATGCAATGGGCTTTGATGACGACTTTGATGAAAGGCAATATTCAATGCCTAGGATCTCAACCAGGTTGAGGGATGAGGCGCTTCTGCCATCCCAAATGCTGCAGCTGCCACCACAATTTGTGGCGCCATTTAATGCAACCGCTCCTGTTCTAAAGGATATCACAAATAGCGGATCTTCACTACCTAACGGTATTCCAACCGGAATGTTAACGGGTCAACAAGGTGAAACTGATATTCAAACACCGGTTCTTCAATCGTTATTGAACAGAATACAGTCAATTGAACAGCAGTTGCGACGGAATTCAACACTCAATCCAGAAACTGTTTTGCTGCAACCAGCTCATACAACTTTTCCGACAGCTGGCCGTGTTAACAGCTTGTCTCTTGGTTCAACTTGCTTCCCGTAACAGCCTTGCTAAAGAATTACCCAAATATGATGGTAAACCCAGCGAGTGGCCGTTGTTTTATGCCGCTTACAATCAAACTACAGAGGTTTGCGGATTCTCTGACGAAGAAAATCTGCTAAGACTACGATAGGCATTGGAAGGTACAGCGCTAAAGGCTGTTAAAAATCTGCTATTGCACTCCTCGTGCGTCAGTCAAGTTATGGCCACTCTTCAAATGAGATTTGGTAGACCAGAATTGATAATCAGTGTTCTTCAACGCCAAATTTGTGAGCTACCGCCACCATCGGAGAGCAATTTGGAATCTATAGTCGATTTCGCCGTAGAAGTGCAAAATATCTGTACAACGATGTCAGTAGGTTCTGACTGGTCATTTGAACAATCCCGAATTTGAACAGCGATTGGTTTCGAAATTACCTGGGCTTCTACCAGCGTATTGGGGAATGCATAAGCGAAGCCTAACAACAAAACTTCAGTGATTGGCTCTTTCAGTTGGCTCAAGGTGCCAACTGCGTTCTCGTTCCAAAGGATCCAATACGTGAGCGCAAACGAGGGGCAGTTAATCATCATTCTAGTTCGGTAAGATGTATCGTTTGCAATGGAAGTTGTAGTGAAGTTTTTAATTGTGCCTCTTTCAAGGAAATGCCACGAAGTCAAAGGTGGCAAGTTGTTCGTAAACTAAAATTATGTCGTCGATGTTTGAAAACGCATTCGATGAATAGATGTAATAGGGTCAAACCTTGCGGCGTTAGCGGATGCACGCGCAGTCATCATCCACTTTTACACAACTCGGAATTCGATCAAACTGTAGCTTCGAAAGCAAATAATGTCAAAATGATAGCCAGAGAGCATTCTGCCAATATTAATGCGCATATAACAACAGAGGCAAACACACTATTTCGAATACTACCTGTAGTCATACATTCTGGTCAGGAAAGTGTACCAACGTACGCCTTCATAGATGATGGCTCATCTCTTACTCTAATCGACGAAGAGCTTTTAAAACAGCTGAATGTAAGAGGAACACCTCAACCACTCTGCCTACGTTGGACTGGCGACACACATCGGTACGAGAACGAGTCTGTCGTAGCCGACCTGACCATATCGGCTGTAAATGGGCATAGGCAATTTTCTCTTAAAGGGGTTCGCTCTGTCAAGAAACTCCAGTTGCCTACTCAATCGCTCGACGCTAACCAACTACGATTACAGTTCAAACATTTGAAAGGATTGCCATTGCACTCCTATTCAAGCGCCATTCCACAACTGCTGATAGGCTTAAATAACGCGGCTCTCGGATCTCCAATAAAATCCATATATGGGGGAGAAAATGGGCCAATCGCAGAAAAGTCCAAATTAGGTTGGACCTTGAAAGGGTTGATGCATAAAGACGGTACCGATCCTATACACCACGTTTATCATATCTGTGATTGCTCCGCTCAAGCTGAACTGATTGAAATCACCAAAGCGTACATTTGCCTCGACAACTTAGGTGTGTCAACCAAACATGTTGCCTTAATGTCTAAGGAGGATGAGGTTGCTTTGGAGCAACTACAAAAATTCACCGTTCGCACTGGAAGCCGTTTCGAGACCAGCTTATTGTGGAAGCACCCGGGCATTGAAATCCCCGATAGCTTATCAATGGCCTTATTTCGGGCGAATTGTCTAAGGAAAAGGATGCAACAAGACCACGATGTAGCTGAAACTCTTCACACAAAGATACGCGATTATATTCAAAAGGGGTATATCAGACGTTTAGGACCTCTCGACTCCGCCGTCAAAAAATATTGGTATTTGCCGATTTTCGCAGTTACCAACCCCAATAAACCAGGAAAGGTTAGACTAGTCTGGGACGCAGCTGCTAAGGTAAATGGGGTGTCCCTAAACAGCATGCTGCTGAAAGGTCCAGACCTAACAACTCCACTACACTCGGTGCTCTTTAAGTTTCGACAAAAGAGAATTGCTATGACAGCCGATATAGCTGAAATGTTTCACCAAGTTCGTGTACGACAAGAAGACCAAAACTTCCTACGTTTTCTTTGGTATGAACCAAACGCCAATGAGCCGACTACATTTGCAATGACAGTTATGACATTTGGGGCCACATGTTCACCAAGCTGCGCGCAATATGTAAAAAATTAGAATGCAAAAGATTTTCAAGAGAAATTCCCTCTTGCTTCAAAGTGCATTACCGAAAATCACTACGTCGACGATATGTTGGTAAGTGTGGACACCGAAGAAGAAGCTATTAAATTAGCTCAAGACGTTCGTCATGTCCATGCACTTGGAGGCTTTCATTTAAGAAATTTTTTGTCCAATTCAAGTCGGGTATTATCTGCCCTAAACAAGGATCCGCTCGATGAGCTATCTCTCGATCTTGACTGTGAACTGCCTACTGAAAAGGTTTTAGGCATGTGGTGGATTACGTCCAGTGACCATTTCATTTCGCGTGTCCGCTAAGTATAGAGATTCTGACATATTTCTTCATCAAAGGTGGCCTACTAAGCGCGAAGTACTGAGTTTGGTCATGACTATTTACGATCCTCTTGGACTCATCAGTTTTTACGTAATATATGCCAAGGTTATCCTACAAGAGATATGGAGAGCTGGATGCGACTGGGATGTTCAAATCCCTGATGACCAATTTGCCAAGTGGCTAAGATGGCTCAAACTAATTCCGAAAGTAGAGAGTCTAAGAATTCCAAGATGCTATATGGGAACTGTGTTTGGCGGAGTTCCACAAATCGAATTACACACATTCCTTGATGCAAGCGAAACTAGCTACGCAGCAGTTTGTTACCTTCGATACTCGTATGGTGATACGGTTAGCTGTACAATGATCGCAAGCAAAACAAGGGTAGCGCCATTGAAACTAATATCCATTCCCCGTTTAGAACTGAAAGCAGCACTTCTAGGGGCTCGCCTCGCCAAACATGTTAACGAATCGCACTCTATCCACATTGATAATTGCGTTTACTGGTCAGATTCCCGAACGGTATTAGCGTGGCTACGATCCGATCACCGGCGCTTCAAACAATTTGTAGCCTTCCGGGTTAGTGAAATTTTAGAGCTGACCGACGTCAAGGAATGGCATTGGCTTCCATCTGAGGAAAACGTGTCCGACGAAGCAACCAAATGGGATGGTGATCCAGATTTTTCTAACGACAGTCGATGGTTTAGAGGGCCATCATTCTTGTACCTCTCTCCTGATAAGTGGCTTATGTCTGACGAATTGCAGTGCATTGCAACTGAAGAACTTCGTCCACAGTTTACTGGATTTCATCACCCAACCTCAAAACAACATCAGGTAGTACCAGAACCGCTGAGATTTTCAACTTGGAACCGTCTACTTCATGCAACAGCTATGACAATGTATTGTGTTCGGCTCTGGCTAAGCACTATCCGAGATAATCAACCTGTTGGTAATGGACCAACTACTGAAGATTTTCGTAAAGCGGAATGTTATCTTTGGAGAAAGGCTCAACACGACAACTTCGGAGACTCTATCGCATCTCTAGAAGCCGGAAAGCCAGTTGACAAATCCAGCAATATTCTGAAGCTATCACCTTATCTGGATGATCACGGCGTTTTGAGAATAAATGGTAGAGTTAAGATAACAGGGCGGCCAGATCAAATATTACTGCCCTCAAATCATCATATTACGTACCTGATCATTAACCACTTCCATGTAAAGTATCATCATGGAAACTTGGAAACAGTGGTGAATGAGATAAGGCAATCCTATTGGATCATAAAACTACGAACAGTCGCTAATAAGATTCGACGCATTTGTCAGCACTGTAAAAACAGAACATCTTAACCTCGGCCACCCATGATGGCCTCTCTGCCCGCATTCCGGACCTCAGAATTTAGTCGACCGTTCTCCTACGTAGGCGTTGACTACTTTGGTCCCCTCCTGGTTACGGTAAAAAGAAGTACCGAGAAGAGATACGGAGTATTATTTACCTGCCTAACAACCAGAGCAGTGCATCTCGAAATCGCATACTCACTCTCGACAGACTCCTGCATTCTAGCTGTACGTAACTTTATGGCTCGCCGAGGTAGTCCGGTAGAAATATGGAGTGATAATGGTACAAACTTTAAAGGTGCTGAGAAGGAGTTGAAGTTAGCATTTCAACTAATAGATAAAAATCACATAACAAGAACATTTACTTCTGCTGCAACCAACTGGCGTTTTATACCACCAGCTTCGCCACATATGGGCGGAGCGTGGGAACGGTTAGTTCGGTCAGTAAAGCAGGTGCTTAAACAAATTTTGACAACTAGCCGTCCCAGTGATGAACTTCTTCGTGCAGTCTTAATGGAAGCGGAAATGACGGTGAACTCTCGGCCATTAACTTATATCCCGATCGACCACGAAGAGGAAGAAGCACTCACTCCTAACCACTTCTTGTTAGGTAGCTCCAGTGGAGTTAAGCCAATCGCGAAACCAGTTACTGAGAACATTTTATTGCGTCGTAACTGGCAAACATCGCAGCAACTAGCAAGCGCCTTCTGGAGACGTTGGATAGTGGAGTACTTGCCCACCATAACCAAGCGAAGTAAATGGTTTACAGATGTAAAAGCAATCGAAGTCGGTGATATAGCATACATAGTTGATCTTAATAATCCACGGAACTGCTGGCCTAAAGGCAGAGTGATCCAAGTACGAAAGAGTGAAGATGGAAAGGTCAGAAGCGCCACTCTGAAGACTGTCTGTGGCATCTTTGAGAGACCTGCCGCCAAAATAGCCGTTCTAGATGTGATTAATTCGGTACACCCTGATCAGCAGGATATACCGGGGAGGAGTGTTACGAACGATCTGGCAGCATGACTCACGTAATCCTCGTAAGTCCTACTTGCTTACGTATTAACTAGCGTGGTGCGTTGTGATTGGTCTAATAAGCAAAGCGGGAGCAATTATTTTAAGTCCTACTTGCTTACGCTTGAACTGACGTGGCGCATTCTGATTGGTCCAATTGGGGAACCGGGAGCAATTAGTCTAGTTAGCAAAGTAGGCAGTGGGAAAACGATCATACCGTCGATAACGTTCAGAGGGTGCAGTTGAGACTAAATTTTTTAATTAACATTTATTTAACACTTTATTTAACCTTTTATTTAATTTATTCAACATTTGAATTCGGTATTAAATATTATTTAGTTAATTGCAAAAAATTTCTCGCATTTTTTCTTAACAATAAGTAAGCATTTTAATTGTTTTAAATATTTTAATTTTCTATTCATTTCTGTATTGGAAATCCCAAACGAAATATGTATAAAATCAAAACACAAATTGTTTATTGACCATTTTCTCTTCTGCATGTAAGTACATTATAGTCATTCAAAAGTCTACTCTCTGTTCCTTATGCATTTGACAGGCTTTTCGTTAATTTTTTGACAGTAACATACGGCAGCGTATGCATATTATAGTTAGGCCTTAAGTCTTCCATACCAAATAAGCTAATAGCTTAATTTGCTGGTCAAAGAAAACACGCCTATTGTTGGCTAGGTCTTCCATACAAAATAAACAATACCTTAACCCATCTTTACCCATCGTTGCGCAAGCGCAACATTTCAAATTTGTTTTTTTTTTTTATTTCTAAAATAAGGAAATAAATCTATGAAATGTAAGCCAGTCTCAAAAAGAAGAGCTAACAGATAGACAAACATTTTTTTTTATGGTTTTTCCAATACAAATGCATTTTATTTTTATCATTCAAAAACTGCTAATTGAGTCATCTCGGGATCGATATATTCATCCAATCATAAAAAATATTATTTTAAATAAAGCTTTACTTTTTACACCGTACAAAGCTTTAACAATATCTTATTTGTGATATAAACCGTTTTGGTGGACAAAACTACCTACACGTGTTGTTTATCTTACATTTCTAGGAAACATTGCGTATACGCAACGTTGGGAGTAACAATAGTCAGTTGTTATTGTTACTCAGCATGCCATTCGTGTTAGAAAATTGTTGTCAATTATGGGTTCTCGCTATTCAAGGAGTAGTTCTGTTTTGTTTTTATTATTCAGTTGGTTCTAGAACGTTGAGCTAATAGCATACATAATTTGATACGAGACTCTTTGGTTCGAGAGAGAGCTGTCAAAACTCGCATTTTTTATAATATTTGCCAATGATGCCACTGCTGAAAAATATTAGCTTGGGTATTTAATAAATTATACAAAACACTAAATTAAACACTTTGAAAATGCATACATATAAATGCTAAAATGCAAAATCATTAATTAATTTACATAACCATTTATTTTGCCAAAATATGTTCGCACAGTTCAATGAAATTTCATTTCACACTAATTTCGTCAAGTAATTATAGCGCTGCTCTTCTGGCATCCCGCCTTTTTCACTAACTGCTGGTTGACGGCACCCTGATTGTGTTTTGTTGCCAGCTCAGAAAACAGATCATAGTGTCCTACCAGCTGACAAGCGAGGGAGCAAGAAAAGAGATTCTGATCAAATTATCTATGCTAATAGTACGAGTATCACATAGTAATTTCTAAAAAACGTTAAGTGAGTGTATACAAATCAGTAAATAATAAGGCGAAATGTTATGGCTTGGCAGCGATTACTATCTTCTCAAGAAATTCTGAGTACCTTAGAAGAGGAAGAGGATTTACAAGATGCCACTCAAATCGATGCCGTGTGCATCCCCCCGACGGTTGACAATCTTACAGACGAGGAAGGCCTAGATGATGACGCGATAGGTGATTTTGACAATATTGTGTCCACTGATATCGAACATATGAAATACACACCGATTTACCAACAGAGCCTGAAAACACGCAAGGTGAGTTCGGTCCTTCATCATCGAAGAAGCCAAGACTGTTAAAGAAGTCACCAAGATGTGTTCCAGACTGGAAAAAAGAACATCCGACCTATATAAATTGTTCTACAAGTGATGAAACAGCAATGACACAAAATATTGAAGAACGTGTTGGTGGAAAAACACCTTTGAAGTATTTTCACTATTTTTTAGTGATGAAGTTTGGGAACCGATTTTATGTTTCTCGGAAAAATATGCTCGTGACCATAATCGTCATTTGTTTATCCTCAAGGTAGCAGAACTCAAAAGACTTTTTGGTATATTATTATTGTCTGGCCATCATTCTTTACCAGCAACGAAATTGTACTGGTCAAAGGATGAAAACAAAAATGTATCAATTGTAAGAAATTGTATGAGTCGGAACAAATTTGACTCTTTAAAGGAAAACATTCATCTATGTGATAATGCGGATCTGGATAAAAATGATAAATTCGCTAAATTCTGTCCTATTTTCGATGTAATGAACCAAAAAAAATGCAGTTTGGAATATTCTCACACAACTTGTGAATTGACGAAGAAATGGTGCCGTATTTTGGACGTCATAATTGCAAGATGTTCATCAAAGGAAAGCCTGTAAGATTTGGATTCAAGATATGGTGTTTGTGTAGTTCAAATGGTTATCTGTATCGGTTTATTCCATATGGCGGAAAGGATAATAACGACAATAGAAATGATTTAGGTCTAGGCGAAAACACTATTCTGGACCTATTGTCTGTTATTCAAGATCCTCGCAAACATCGCATTTTTTTTGATAATTTCTTTTCTTCACACAAATTATTTTGCATTCTGAAAGAGAAAGGCTATTTTGCCACTGGTACTATTCGAGAAAATAGAACAATGAATAAAACCATGATAAATACGAAAACTATTCAGAAAAAAGAGAGAGGGTCATTTGATTTCAGCTGAAAATTCTGTGGTGAATGTGGCTACTAACAACGCAAAAATCAAACCATTGGTTACAGCAAAAAGTTACGATAGAAAACTAAAACAAGTAAGGAAGGGCTAAGTTCGGGTGTCACCGAACATTTTATACTCTCGCATGGTAAAGTGATAATCGAGATTTCATAATACGTCATTTACATATTTTTCAAATACCGTATTTGTGTAAAGTTTTATTCCGCTATCATCATCGGTTCCTAATGTATATATTATACAGAGAAGGCATCAAATGGAATTCAAAATAGCGCTATATTGGAAGAAGGCGTGATTGTGAATCGATATCACCCATATTTCGTATGTGTCATCAGGGTGTTAAGAAAATATTATATACCGAATTTCATTGAAATCGGTAAAGTAGTTCCTGAGATATGGTTTTTGGTCCATAAGTGGGCGATGCCACGCCCATTTTCAATTTTTGAAATAAGCCTGGGAGCAGCTTCCTTCTGCCATTTCTTCCGTAAAATTTAGTGTTTCTTAACGCACTTTTAGTGATTTTCAACATAACCTTTGTATGGGAGGTGGGCGTGGTTATTATCCGATTTATTCCATTTGTGAACTATACATGGAAATGCCTGAAGGAAACGACTCTATAGAATTTGGTTGACATAGCTACAGTGGTTTCCGAGATATGTACAAAAAACTTAGTAGGGGGCGGGGCCACGCCCACTTTTCCAAAAAACTACGGGCAAATATTCCCCTCCCTAATGCGATCCTTTGTGCCAAATTTCATTTTAATATCTTTATTTATGGTTTAATTATGACACTTTATTAGTTTTAGGTTTCCGCAATTTTGTGGGCGTGGCAGTTGGCCGATTTTGCCCATCTTCGAACTTAACCTTCTTATGGAGCCAAGGAATACGTGTACCAAGTTTCATCATGATATCTCAATTTTTACTCAAGTTACAGCTTGCACGGACGGACAGACGGACGGACAGACGGACGGATGGACAGACGGACAGACATCCGGATTTCAACTCTACTCGTCACCCTGATCACTTTGGCATATATAACCCTAAATCTGACTCTTTTAGTTTTAGGACTTACAAACAACCGTTATGTGAACAAAACTATAATACTCTCCTTAGCAACTTTGCTGCGAGAGTATAAAAATGGTGAATGTGCCACAGCCCCAGGTTATAGCAGATAATAATAAAAATATGGGAGGCGTCGATCTGCATGATAATGGAATTGCCAATTATAGGATTCGAGTAAGAGGGAAAAAGTGGTGGTGGCCACTGTTCATCAATTTGATAGATAGTGTTTTAGTAAACTCGTGGAAGATTTACAATCTGGCAAATGAGCGATCTGTGACTCAATTAGAAGCAAGCAAGCTGTAACTTGAGTAAAAATTGAGATATCATGATGAAACTTGGAACACGTATTTCTTGGCTCCAAAAGAAGGTTAAGTTCGAAGTTGGGCAAAATCGGCCCACTGCCACGCCCACAAAATGGCGAAAACCGAAAACTAATAAAGTGTCATAATTAAACCATAAATAAAGATATTAAAGTGAAATTTTGCACAAAGGATCGCTTTAGCGAGGGACATATTTGGACGTAATTTTCTTGGAAAAGTGGGCGTGGCCCCGCTCCCTACTAAGTTTTTTGTACATATCTCGGAAACTGCTATAGCTATGTCAACCAAACTCTATAGAGTCGTTTCCTTCAGGTATTTCCATATACAGTTCAAAAATGGAATAAATCGGATAGTAACCACGCCCACCTCCCATACAACGGTTATGTCGAAAATCACTAAAAGTGCGTTAACCGACTAACAAAAAACGTAAGAAACACTAAATTTTGCGGAAGAAATGGCAGAAGAAAACTGCACCCAGGCTCTTTTTAAAAATTGAAAATGGACGTGGCGTCGCCCACTTATGGACCAAAAACCATATCTCAGAAACTACTAGACCGATTTCAATGAAATTCGGTATATAATATTTTCTTAACACCCTGATGACATGTACGAAATATGGGTGAAATAGGTTCACAACCACGCCTTCTTCCAATATAACGCTATTTTGAATTCCATCTGATGCCTTCTCTGTATAATATATACTGTGGAAATATCACATCATTATTTGTCATTTCTGGATTATATGGCCTTACTTTTTCTTTCTAGTTGGTTCCTTGAACAATAAACACGTGTGTCTGCTATAAATTAAAATATCCGCAACAAAGTGTTTTCTTTATTTTGTTCCTACTGGAAATATACAAAACGAGAAATCAAGACAAACCAAGAAGATATTAAGGATTAATATCTGTGTTCCACTACCTAAAGGCTCTGCGGATGGATCTGTTTTCTACAGATTTTCTACAGGTTATGGGCCCAGATCCCCATCGAAGTACGCCTTGTGATTTACATTTATTATCATGGAAAAATCAGAAAGAAATATAAAGCCGTTCGACGGTGAAAAATATGCGATTTGGAAATTTCGAGTTAGAGCGCTTTTAAGCGAAAATGATTCGATTAAAGTAATTGATGAAACAGGTGGTGAAGTTACTGAGAAAAATGCTGTTGAAAAAGGTGATGAGTGGAAAAAGTTAGAGAAATTGGCAAAAAATACAATTATTGAATATTAAAGTGATTCCTTCTTAAGTTTTGCCACAAATGATTGCAGTGCTAAAGAAATTTTTCATAATTTAGATTCAATATATGAACGCAAAAGTTTGGCTACACAGTTGTCCGTCCGTAAACAATTACTTTCACTAAAATTAAAAGGCGATATGGATTTGATAAACCATTTTAATATATTTGATGATCTAATAACGGAACTTTCTGCATCTGGCGCGAAATTTGATGACATGGATAGGGTCAGCCATCTTTTGCTTTCTCTACCTGTTTCGTATGATGGCGTCATTACCGCCATCGAAACACTCGCAGAAAGGAATTTGACTTTGGCTTTCGTCAAAAATAGATTACTTGATCATGAAATTAAGTTAAAGCAAAAATCTAAAGATACAAGTTTTGCAAGCTGTGAATAAAATAAATGAAGTGAACAATTTTCAAAATAAAAATAATCAGTTTCAATATAAAAATAATAAGTTTCAAGATAAATTCCAATTTAAATCCAAATTCAAATTTAATAAACAAAAATGTTTTTACTGTGGCAAGATAGGGCACTTAAAGAAGGATTGCTATAAGTATAAGAAAGAGAAAGAAAAAAATATGAATAATAAAGAAAAACATGCACAATTGGCTCAAGGGCGAAAAGAGACAGAGAGATCTGATCAAACGTCATAATAACATTAGTGATGGGCATATTTCTTTCCTATTGGATTCGGGTACATCTGATCACTTGACCAACAACGAAAATCTACTCTCAAACGTTTGTCATCTTGAATCACCAATCAAAATCGCTGTTGCAAAGTCGGACGAATTTATATTTGCAACTAAAAAGGGATCAATGAAATTGCTAACCGATAATTTTACCAACGTTACCCTAAATGATGTGTTATTTTGTCCTGATGTATCACAAAACCTTATTTCTGTTAAAAAGATGCAAGATTCTGGCTTTACGATTGTATTTCATCCAGGAGGTGTGATTGTAAGTAAAGATAAAATAAATATAATGGATGCACATTTTATTGATAATGTCCCTTCTGTGAGATTTACAATACCTAAGAATGCATTTGTATCAAGTAAAATAAATTATAACATATGGCATGAGAGGCTAGGGCATATAAGTCAGGGAAAAATTTTCTTGAAATTAAAAACCACAATTTATTTGAAGATACTAATTTGATAACTAATGTTAATCCAGTTAATGATTTATGCGAAGCTGCATAAAAGGAAAACAAACTCGGCTTCATTTTGAAAAGGTTAAAAATAAAGATCACATAAATAGGCCATTATTTGTAATACATTCCGATGTCTGTGGTCCGATAACACCTACAACAATAAATAAAAAGAATTACTATGTTGTTTTTATAGATCAATATACACATTACTGTGTAACATATTTGTTAACTTACAAGTCAGATGTTTTTACTGCATTTAGGGATTTTATTTTAAAAAGCGAAGCCCATTTTAATCTGAAAGTAGTTAATCTGTACATAGATAATGGGAGGGAATATTTATCAAATGAATTGCGAGAATTTTGTGTTGAAAAAGGCATCAGCTCCCATCTAACAGTTCCACACACACCTCAGCAAAATGGTGTATCCGAAAGGATGATAAGGTCTATAACTGAAAAAGTTCGTGCTTTAGTTATAGGAGCCAATCTACAGAAAAGTTTCTGGGGTGAAGCTGTATTAACAGCAACGTATTTAATAAATAGAAGTCCAAGTAATGCACTTAAAGATTTATTGAAACCACAAGATGAAATGTGGCATAACAAAAAGCCAAGTTTAAAATATTTAAAAGTTTTTGGTTCCACAGTATATGTTCATATTAAACTCCGAAAAAGAAAATTTGACGAAAAGTCATGGAAAGGTATACTTGTGGGGTATGAACCAAATGGGTATAGAGTGTGGTGTGTTGGAAAAGAAATATTTGTAACAGCAAGATATGTTGTTGTTGATGAAACAAATATGGTAAAATCTGGAGCTGTGGTTGAGGATGACATGCATCTCAATAAAGAAGATAGTGAAAGTATTCAACCAAATATTGATAATGAAAATGTCCTCAACAATAATGGGAAATCTGAACAGCCTAGTGATATGGTAGAATTTGAGAATGCCGATACAGAAATGTCTGGTGAAAAGTCTTATGAAAAAGAGGACTTGGAATCGCAGATAAATATTAGAAAAAGTGATCGAATAAAGAATAAACCAAAAGTATCTTATCAAGATTTAATAAATAATTGTGTAATGCATACTCAATCTTTAATCTATTCCATACCAAATATATTTGTCGAGGTTAAATACAGTAAAGATAGAACACATTGGGAGAAAGCTATTAAAGAAGAACTGGACTCACACTCATTAAATAAAACTTGGTCAATTGTTCAAAAGACTAAAAATAAAAATGTAGTTGATTCTAGATGGGTTTTTACAATCAAACAAAATGAATTCGGCGAACCAATAAAATATAAAGCCAGACTTGTTGCTCGCGGTTTTACGCAAGAATACTTAGTTGATTATAATGAAACATTTGCACCTGTAGCGAGAATCTCGAGTTTTAGATTGATTATGTCTATAGCAAATCAATATGACCTCTTA